>NW_015172024.1:558218-560803 GCF_001447785.1 Gekko japonicus | reverse complement strand
GTTCAGCATTCATTCAGATGTTCTGATGTTTCATTCCAGGGCCTCTTCGACCCCCCATGATGACAGTATAGCGGGGGGGGGGCGGAAGGCGGAAGGCGGCGGCCCCTACTCGAAAGCCTGGTGGAAGAGCTCCGTTTTGCAGGCCCTGCGGAACTGCATCAGGTCCCGCAGGGCCCGGATCTCCTCCGGGAGCTCATTCCACCAGGTAGGGGCCGCCACCGAGAAGGCCCTAGCCCTTGTAGCAGCTAGTTTTATATCTCTGGGGCCCGGTACAGTTAGTAAATTTTGGGCCCCAGACCGTAGTGCTCTTGGGGGAACATATGGGGTAAGGCGGTTCACCGTTCCCTCCCCTCCTTGTGCCTCTGGCTTCAAAGTTCCTCAGGTTCCGCCTGGAAAATAACCGAAAACCAGCGAAAATCTTTTAAAACTGGTGTTATATTGTTCTAGCTACAGTTCTGGTCTCTGTATACTAGACCAGTTGCAATTTCTGAACTGTTTTCAAGGTCAGCCCTACCTGGTGCACATTACAGTACAGGTTGACATTTTGATAGCAAAGTCATGGTCATCAAGTGAGGTGCAGAATGCATATCTGCGAGAAAGTAGCTCTGACTGAAATCACCTTATGATAATCAAGTGCAGAAGATTGGTCAGAGAAAATTCCAACTTTTAAGGGAAGTGCTAACCCATCTAGAGTAGCCCATTCATTCATTAACAAAGCCAGAACAATAGAGAGCCAGTTTGGTGTAGTGGTTAAGTGCGCGGATCTAATCTGAGAGAACCAGGTTTGATTTCCCACTCCTCCATTTGCAGCTGCTGGATGACCTCAGGCAAACCACAGTTCTGTCAGAGGTGTTCTTGAAAGAGCAGTTCTCTCAGAGCTATCTCAGCCCCACCTACCTCACAGGGTGTCTGTTGTGGGGAGGGGAAGGGAAAGGAGTTTGTAAGCCGCTCTGAGACTCGGAGTGAAGGGGAATAAATTCAATCTCCTCCTCCTTCTTTGAAGGCAGGAATCCAAATTGGAGTTCTGTATAACAACTGGGCTCCCACCTTAGAGTTATACACTGTGAGTGCCACAGGTATATATTGACCTCTTTAGAGTAAAAACAAGGGGAGGTTATTGCATTAGTTAATGAAAGAAATGTGATGCTGGTGCCAATATATCTGAGCCATTTCAACAAGATTTGAAGAGTTTTATTCACCAAGAAAGTATATTTTTAAAAAGTCCACATGAGATATTTTTCTCATCACAGTTTGCCTGTCTGGCCAATTCCTGGTGCTTTGAAATCAGATTCCCCCCCTCCCCCCCAGCATAGAACTACACACAGCTGGCAATCAGAGGGATTCACGAATCATGTACAAAATATGTGCCCTCAATTCTCCCACATAATCCCTGTACTTTAACTTGTGTATAAATGACTGCATCTGCCCTCTGAAATAATAATCCTTCATGGTACAGGAGCAGAATGTCACAGCACTCCATGTTCACCGACAGTGGGAGTGTTTGGGAACACTTCATCGTATGCCTTTTCATCAAAACTCAGAAAACGTATTTTCCTCTGGTATTTTCTGCCTTTCCTGTTGGGAAACCATGGCAAGAATCACTAACGCTGGGTGTGAAAATGCAGAAACTCATTACAACTGCAGCCCTTTAAGACACAGACAGAAATCAAACTGTGAAATTGTGGTTCCCAAAGTGTGGTACATAAGAACATAAGAACATAAGAGACGCCAATGTTGGATCAGGCCAAAGGCCCATCCAGTCCAACACTCTGTGTCACACAGTGGCCAGAAATACCAGTGCCATCAGGAGGTCCAGCAGTGGGGCCAGGGCATTAGAAGCCCTCCCACTGTTGACCCCCCCCCCCCAAGCACCAAGAAGACAGAGCATCACTTGCCCCAGAGTCCCTATCTATACCTTGTGGTATGCAGGCTACATGTTACCGTAGTTTTCTAGGAGCCCAGCCGCATCACAATAGATCAATGCAACATCCCTCAGGTTAGCTGTGTTGACTTTGCAATGTATGTTCATGGAGGATATACTCTCTGAAGGGAATTCCTAATAAAAAAAATAGTTTTTGAGCAAAGTTCAGTTTTCATAACATGGTGGCAACCTTTACTTTTATGAGCACTTAATGCACTAAGATTTATTTAAATATCAGCACAGTGTGTTAAAAAAATCAAACCAGCAACCTTGTTAGCTCAAGCTAATACTTAAGCCATCCTAAAAATACAGTCACTTTCACTTTCTTTCCTATGGCTCAGCCGTATTCCACAATAAGATTTAATGCTTCACCCTTATTGTTTTTTAAAAGACCACAAAACAAACAAACCCCCAAAACAAAACAAACTGGAAAAAAGCCAGATCCTTGAATCTATATATCTAATACCTAAGTTGCCCCCGTGAGTGCGGATCGCTAAATCCGCGCTCCGGGGGCACTTGGGGGGAGGGGGAGGTTTGTGCACACGTGGGCCAGTCCCCACGTGTGCACAAAAATGCCAAATGTGGGGGGGGGAAATTCAGGGGAATGTTTAAATCCCCCCGAAAGTGCCAGAGCGTTCTGTGCGCATGCGCAAAGAACGCTCTG
>NW_015172024.1:550588-558073 GCF_001447785.1 Gekko japonicus | reverse complement strand
AAAGAGGAAGGCGCGAGGTGAGGAGGAGGATTGAGGGCTTCGCGGAAGCCGCATGGTGCGAGAGAGCTCAGCAAGGCTTTGTTTGCAAAAGTCACCGCAGGCTGGAGGGGATCTGATGGCCAGCCGGGGGTGGAGGAGACGGGGAACCGACGGGGAGGGGGGAAGCTTACCTGGTTCTTCCTCCTCCATCTGTTGAGTTCCTCCCCCACCCCCACCCCCGCGAGTTTCGCGGGTGTTTCTCTTGTTATCATACTAATTTCTAAATTCTCAGACGTGATAAAACCAGATATTAGAAAGATTGTTGGGAGTTGGTACAATGAATAGCAGTGCCATCCTAAGCAGGTCTACAGAATCTTACTGAAGTATACTCAATAGGTCTTACTCCCAGGAAAGTGTTCTTTGAATTAAGGAGATATCCTCCTCCTCCTCCTCCTCCTCCTCCTCCTCTTCCTCTAATTTGTATCCTAAGTTTTCATTGTCTGGAGCAAATCTACAAAAAACAAATGTCACAGAAGTTAACCAATGTGATTGGTAGGATATGGCAATGTAACAAAACTAGATAAATGAACACATGCTTAAATCAGACTACTGATCTATCAAGGTCAGTACTGTTCAGACTAGTAGTAGCTCTCCAGGGTGTTAGGTGGAGGTCTTACACACCACCTACTCCCTGATCCTTTTAAATGGCAATGCCAGAGATTAAACTTGGGCCTTTCTGAGTGCGAATCAGAAGCTCTACCGCTGAACTACCCCTCTCCCATTCCAGTTCAGAATGGACATTAATTCAGCCCTACATGAATTTCAAGGCCACTCAATGCGTTTGCAAATAGATGGTGATCATACATGCATCAGCTATGTGACATAAGAAACACAGGCACACAAATGCATCCCAGGGTCATTGTTCTTCCCGAAATCAAATTAAGTCACAGTGACAAGTTCTGTGCAGGAGCCAGGGAATCAAATGGGCTTGCTATTTTTAGCATTCCGAAGGCAGGTGACACCTACTCCGAGGAGAGTGTGACCTCTCTTTCACTGGTGAAATGTGAAATTACAATTCCTGAAAGCAATGAATCTCTAACTGTAATCCCCCGTAAGCAGTGCTGTGACCAATCGCCTGTTCTGTATGCAGCACAAGAGAGTTATATGCAGCTGCTCTCTTTCTCTCTGTACATGGCGCTTGATTTAAGGAACCTCATGGGGATGGAGAAGAGCCCAATTAAAAAAAGGGGTGGGGAGGATTAGTGGTATTAATGTCATATGGGGGGGAGCACAATTTTACCTGCTGTCCTAGCCATGCCAGGAGACAAAATTAACGACTCTTATAAACTGTCAGGGTTTCTCCCTAAACCTTCCTGGGTTAAATAAGTTCAGAGCTTCCTAGTCTATGGGATGGGAGGGGATGGCCTGTGTGGCTCGTGGTGTTCACAGTGCCTATTGCAGCCCACCAGCATTGTGGCTGCCCACCTGCTTGGCAACCTGAAGTCCCGGGTCTTCTTCTTCTTCTTCTTCTTCTCCTTCTCCTTCTCCTTCTCCTTCTCCTTCTCCTTCTCCTTCTCCTTCTCCTTCTTCTCCTTCTCCTCCTTCTCCTCCTTCTCCTCCTTCTCCTCCTTCTCCTCCTTCTCCTCCTCCTCCTCCTCCTTCTTCTCCTTCTTCTTCTCCTTCTGAATTCCTCCAATCTAATCCCATTGTAGTAACTTTGCATAGGAGTGCACTGAAAGGGTGTGAGCTAAAAAATACTCCTTGACTCAAATTTTATCTCAGTCATGAACTCAGAAGGTTGTGGCCTTAGGTAACATAGGCCCATTCTGCATCTAGCATTCACTCCGCTGTTTTACCAAACCCACATTGGAACAGAAATTCCCCTCTACATTGCATGCCACTTTCACTTTCTTTGATTGTCGGATTTAATGGAATCCTCCACACTGCATGTCAGTTTCACTTCCTTTGATCTCCCAGTTTTACGGTACTGTCTGCATTGGCTTATGGCCATTTTATGGCCATTCAGGGGTGACTCTGCAGTCAGTACAGCATTGGCCTGGGGTATTTGAATGTGGTTTTGAGCTGCATCTTTTTCTGTTCCAGTGTGGATTTGGTGAAACAATGGAGCAAATGGTAGATGCAGAATGGGCCATACTGTTCTCTCTGGTATTGCAACCAAGACACAGTTTATTCACAACAAGGACAAGCCTAACAATGTTTGAGTCCAGTGGTACCTTTAAGACCAAAAACGTTTTATTCAAGGTATAAGCTTTCACGTGCATGCACTGTTGAAGAAGCAACAGCCTGCTAAGAGTCTAGTTAGTTACTTTAAATAATGCTGAAAGAGTAGTTTAGTCCACTTGTACCTTAGGGGAAGCTGTGGAACATTCTCTAGTGTTTAGGGTTTATTGAATGTTTTCTCTTGCAGTTTAGTCTACCTCTTGTTGTTTCTCTTTTTTTGCTGTGAGTTAGTATGTGTTAGTCCCTGTGCTCTGAAGGTCTCTCTGTTGTATTAATGGCCTGCAGTCAATTATTGTTCTTTTTGCATAATCCTGTTGCAGTAAACTCCAAAGTGTGGATTAGATCAGGGCTTTTTTTGTAGAAAAAGCCCAGCAGGAACTCATTAGCATAATAGGCCACACCTAACAGCATAAATTCATTAGCATATTAGGCCACCCCCCTGACAGCACAGCTTGTTAGCATATTAGGCCATACCCCCATGCCTTCCCTTGGCTTGCCCGGGCGCCCTGTGGCTGCGGAGAGCCCGGGCAAGCCAGCCCTTGGACAGGCTGGGGAAGGCATGGGGAGGCATTTAAATGCCTTCCCAATCCTTCCAGCCCCCCCCCGGCCTGCCCGCCTCAGAGTTGCGGGGGGGGGTTTGCTCTCTAGGCCTTCCCTCTGTAGCCACACATGCAGAGGTTTTGGCTGTAGAGGACGTGGCCAACTCTGAAGCCAGCCAGAACTCTGTTCCTGTGTGTTCCTGCCCAAAAATAGCCCTGGATTAGATTATTTCCTGAACTCTGCCAACACACACACTTCTTCAGTTACTTCTTGTATCTGAAGAAGTGTGTGTACACATGAAAGCTTATACAATGAATTAAACTTTGTTGGGCTCAAAGGTGCCTCTGGACTCAAAACTTTGTCCTGCTGGTTCAGACCAACATGGCTGCCCACCTGAATCTAAGGACAAGCCTAGTTTATTCTTAGGCTCACATGCTCTTTTCTACCTCCCTACCTTCCTTGCGTCCACAGAGCAAGACTAAAGAATTTCTGATTTAGAAAATCTTCAAATGAAGTCCAGTTATTGAACCACAATTCATTGGGACATCTGCGTTCAGGCACTGTAACAAATTAGTGATGGTTTCTTGGCTGCAAACCAGGATCTAAAATCATGGTTTAACTTTGGTTTGGAATCCTAGACCATGGTCAGATATGTCTTTAAATCTCACTCAGCTGCAAATGCCTGATGGATCTAAAGGGCATGATTAGACAGCAACATCTGGGAAAGGTTCCGCAGTCATCAGCAGCCCATGCTGCCCTGCCACGGAAGCAGAGTTAAAAGATACCGGGAAAGGTCTGGTCCCAATGCTTGCCGATGGGCTACGGATGAACTTTCCCCTGTCTGATCACTTAAGCATACTCTCATGCCATCAGGATGGTCTGCTCATTCCATCCCAACTCAGTGCGGTCCCCCCCACTTAGCGATATGCGCATAACTGCATACTCCATGGGGAACCCTCAGGGTGGAGGTGCACATGGGAAACAAAAGGAACCCCCCCACTTGTCTGAATGTGCCGTCTGATCAGGCAGTGATGGGCTGAGCCCGCAGCTACAAAGAATGTGTGATCATGCAACCCCATGTCAATTTCCACTGGGGGAAATAGGCTAATTTCTCCTCCACATCAAATGGCACTGTGGCCTAACTGCAGCCCTAGTTTGGGAGCAAGCAATTTGGATATAACGAGTTATGGTTCAATTTAAATCCCTAAATCAAGAAGTCTTCAATTTTAGTTCACATAGGAGGGGAGCAGAGAAGAAGGAAAGAGGACGGGTACTTACAAGCTCGAGAATGAACAAGGTTGGTTTTCACTACAGCCCAACACTGGATTGTTAATGATGTAATGGCAGTGAAATCCAAATTCCTGATATATAGATATGAAAATACTGTCTAGCCTTACAAGGCTGCCATGATTTCCATGATAATGTATGTGAAGCTCTTTAAATGCTTGAATTGTGCTACAGCAGAAAAAGACTGTTGGGGGGCTCCAAGAAGAGGTGACTCTAAGGAGAGGTGAAGTTTTTAAAAGCACTGAATGGCAATTTGCATAGTAACAGCAAATGCTGAATCTTTTTGAAACTGGGGATTCAAAGAAGAATTTATTTACATGTGGTAAAAATGTTTCAATTCAGACCAATTTTGTAAAATAACTTGGAGGCTGATGAAGAGTATAACCAACAGAATTTACTTTTGTTTCCACAGCTATTTTAATAATGTATAATGGAAAAAATGGTAGGTTAAAAGAAATTAAGCACATCTTTAAAGTGACATATTAGCACGAAAGGTGTCAGATGTTTGAAAGCTACTTGTAAAAAGCTCTCGAAACAGGGGTACATTGCAGTTACAACCACTCTTATGCCATATAAGAGTGGCAAAGAAGAAAGCTAAAATGACAGGTTTTTGTTAGCTACATAAAGAGAAAGAATTCTGATCATGAACAAGTAATCTGTTTCTCAGTCTACTATTCTGCTGTTCCATTTTTTTAAAAAATCAGTAAAATAGGCTGCACAGAAAGCAATTATTCAGTGCTAAAGAAGAAAAGAGTTTTGAATGTAAAGAAGAAGAAAAAAGATCCACTGTGGTGATTTTAATAAAGTCAATTTAAAAAAAATAAAATTAAATTGATAAACTTTGAGGTGGGATTTCCTTATAAAGATATAAAAGATGGTAGTAAATTCCTTATCTTTGCCTTGTCAAAAGCTTATAATCTCTCCTTTAGTAAAATTCAAAGCTAAAATCTGCTTTTGGAGGGAACAAGAAAGAGCTCAGGTGACCAATGGAGAATACATGAAGGTCAAAATGCCAACTTTTTATTAATATGGAGAGGCCTTCATGCCTAAAGAGCATCTGGAAAACACACAAGTTACATAGTGGCCTGAATGTGATGGAAATCATCTACCGAAGCGGATATTATTGTAAATCTTTGTCTATGTGGCAGATTTACATCTACCGACTTCCATAAAATCCACTGCTAATGGCACAACACCTATTAAGCTGAGATATTTCTAGGTACAGTATTTCATGGTATTTTACTATACAGTTTACATTATTCTTGGCATTTCACTGCTCACATTATGAGGTACTTGAGCTTGGAAAATATAGTAACTTGCTCTCGCTTTTCAAGGACAAGCTTTTATTTCTTCCCTGAGAAACCTTTCAGGAAATGATCCCCTAAATATGTACACCAAATACTGTACACCACCAAGGACAGAGATTTATGAAGTACCTGCCTTTTGTTTCTTTGGAGAGGAAGAGGTAAGTATTCTTCAGTTCAGCCCAAATAAAACACTTTGGGAAGATTAACTGTTGTAGAATTTATATAGCGAATACATTATGGACACTTATAAATCTTGGTTTAGTAATCAAGGGATGTCATGGGACAGCACTGTCTCAGAATAATATATAGATGGCATGATGCAGGCGTTACTAGCCATTTTAGGATCAAATATGACACTGTAATGGACAGTAAATGGTTAAGTTTAACGTGGTCTGAAAATCTTGAGTGACATGGGATTCAAATGGAATTCTTCAGTTGAGAGTGTCAGTAAAGAATGGCAGTTGAGAGTTGACAGTTAAGAACTGACAATTGACTGGCAAGGAAGGCTAAAAGACTGGGAGAGGATCAAGAAGGATCCTGAGTTAGAGAAGTGTGAAGCTTAGCCCATCCCTAACAAGTCTAAGGGAAATAGCTCCTGAAAGAAGGGGTGATCTCTAGCCTGTGGATAAGGAAGGAAAATGGAACTTGTATGAATGTTCTTGCCTTCACCCAATTTAGTATCTGTTAGACCAAGAAGCTTATGCTAGTTTATGTATGAAAAACTGCCAAGAAATCACTCTTCTCAAGTTTTAAAGATCCGTCTGAATAATAGAAACAGTTACTTGTTCATGACAAATTATCTGGCATTTATTTGTATACAAAGTAACCTCATTCCTGTTGTCTATTCACCTCATGAGTCCTACACCTGATCCCAACCTGATCATTTCCCCTCAAGGTTAAATAAAACAGTTTGTTGTTTTGAACTACCATCAGCCTCTCGTATGCCATTATCAAACCAGGACAAAAAGAAGGATTTTAGTCTCTCCTTTCAGTTCCCTAGGCTGGGTCAGCATCTAACAATATACTTTCAAATGAATGGGTGGAACAGCCAGAAAAAAAACAAAGAAGAAAAAGAGAAAAGGGGCAGCTCAGCCAAAAAAAGACAGAAAAAGAAATCCTGTAAGGGAGGGTGAAATCACCATAGACACATTTAAAGGAGTCCAAAGGGTTCAGAAAGTTCTCCAAGTTCTGGACAATCCTAATGTTTGGCTATTTGTTGAAAAATACAGCTGGTTGAGTTTAACTAAGGTTTGTATATAGTGCATTGGCCTATTTCCCAGTTTGGGGATGAATAAGGGTGAACAAATGGAAACTTAATTCTAACAAAATGGAGATTCTGTGGGTGGGGTGAAGGATTGACACAGGAATTGAGGTGGAGGATGTGGTTGCATTCATCCAGAAGGAACAGGCCCATATCTTGGTTGTGTTACTGGCTCCAGAGCTCCTTCTGGATAAACAATAAAACTTTCTTCAAATACATTAGAAGCAGGAAACCAGCCAGGGAGGCAGTGGGGCCCTTGGATGACCAAGGGGTAAAAGGAGTACTGAAGGATGATAGGAAAATGGCTGAGAAGCTGAATGTATTTTTTGCCTCTGTCTTCACTGTGGAAGATGAGAAGTGCTTGCCCACTCCAGAACCACTGATTTCGGGAGGGTTGTTGAAAGACCTGAGTCAGATTATGGTGATGAGAGAGGAGGTCCTATGACTGACAACTTAAAAACTGATAAACTGATAAATTTATTTTGTTACATAATGTTTGTGGTGTTGGATTTGTTATAATTGAAAAACTAATAAAATATTATTAAAAAAAAAAAAACGCCCCACCAAAAGCATCCCAGCCGGGTGGAGGCACGGGAGAGGAGATGCCACGCAAAGTGTGGGGTCTGAACAAAGTCCTGCGAGGCATACCCGGGTCATGAGTTCAGGCTTCCCAGGTCAAAGTTCGAATTCCCACAGAGACACTCTTGCCGGGAGATTGGCAAAGCAGGAAACAAGGTTTGCTGAGTTTGCATGAGACTGCTAAATTCCTCTTAGAACACAATGAATTACAGAGACCATAAAAGCTTTGCAACATTCAAAGATAATCTTCTGTGAGAAGAACATTCTGTATTCCTAACATAGAAGCTTCAT
>NW_015172024.1:516813-550323 GCF_001447785.1 Gekko japonicus | reverse complement strand
AAAAAGGCCAACACTATGCTGGGGATTATTAGGAAGGAAACTGAAAACAAATCAGCCAGTATCATGATGCCCCTGTATAAATCAATGGTGCAACCTCATTTGGAGTACTGTGTACAGTTCTGGTCACCACACCTTAAAAAGGATATTATAGCTTTGGAAAAAGTGCAGAAAAGGGCAACCAGAATGATAAAAGGGTTGGAACACTTTCCCTATGAAGAAAGGTTAAAATGCTTGGGGCTCTTTAGCTTGGAGAAATGATGGCTGAGGGGAGACATGATCGAGGTTTGTAAGATTATGCATGGGATAGAGCAGGTTGAGAACGAGGTACTTTTCTCCTTTTCTCACAATACAGGAACTCGTGGGCACTCAGTGAAATTGCTGAGGAGTTAGGTTATAACAGATAAAAGGAAGTAGTTCTTCACCCAAAGAGTGTAACACATGGAATTCACTGCCACAGGAGGAGGTGGTGGCTACAAGCATGGACAGCTTCAAGTGGGAATTAAATAAGCATATGGAGCAGAAGTCCATTAGTGGCTATTAGCCACAAGGTATAGATAGGAACTCTCAATCTAGGGCAAGTAATGCTCTGTATTCTTGGTGCTTGGGAGGGGCAACAGTGGGAGGGCTTCTAGTGTCCTGGCCCCACTGCTGGACCTCCTGATGGCACCTGGTATTTTTGGCCACTGTGTGACAGAGTGTTGGACTGGATGGGCCATTGGCCTGATCCAACATTGGCTTCTCTTATGTTCTTATGTTCTTATGTTCTTAATAGGTAGCTGTGATCAGGAGCTACGTTTATAGGATTGCCATATGTTTTCAGGGCAGCAGATCTCCCACTCCTAGCAGATGTTTCTCACTGACACTCCAGTAGCTGGTGGGGGGGAAAGATTATAAAGCTGTCAGTGATGGCATGATGTCCCTTCTGGGAAAACCTGGAAGTGACATCACACTTTTATAGGAATTGCCAGATTCCTAGAGAGGCACCCACAGCCAGGCAACTAGTGGAAGTCTGGTGGGCAGGGACATGGGGGCTAGCCATTTCTAATGGTGCGATGTCACTTCTGGGAACACCTGGAAGTAATGTCATACCTCTCTAGGAATTGCTGGTTTTACCACAAAGTTTTTGGTGTTCCTCAAGAGGACTGATGCCACTTCTTGGAAAAACCCAGAAGTTGTCTCTAGGAATTGCAGAAAACCCTGTAATTTTACTGCAGAGTTCCTGGCAGTTACTAGAGAGACATGTGTTTTGCTAAATTGTATATGTGTGTGTGTATACTATACACATACACAAATATATACATTTTAAATAATAAATACTATTTCTTTTCGCTATTTTATGTTCTGGAAGAAATTAAGGAAGGACTCTGCTTCAGAACAAATGGTGCAAATTTTTATACAACATGTCCTGTAAGCAAGAGGCCCTATTAAATTTCTCCTTTGGTTGAAACATTTAAGACATTTGCATTCATTTGAAAATTGCTGTGGGAATTGTAGTGTTGACAAGCTTTGCATTGCTTTTGCGGCATTATGTGCTGAAGACACACCATCTGCAGTAGCGCTTGAAGGTCACTGAAAGAGCAACCAAAACAGCATCACTGCACATGTGGCGAGGGAGTAGAGGTGGATTTCTACACTACATTATCAAATACAACCTCTATAAGAAGGACTTTCTTAAGCCCCTGCTGCATACTTTTTTTTTCTGCCTTACTAAACTGCAAAAATTAATACAACTGTTGTATGGAAAAAAACTTATACCCTCTACACATGACACTGTGTACTCTGTGTTCCCTTTACAGGAAAGGATCCTACTTGCATGTCAGGTGTAGAAGACTTCAGTTAGCAAACTATAAGGGGCCTCACATTTGTTAAAGCAGCCAGGCGGATGAGAACGAATGTGTTTAAAATGCAGCAGGCAACAAGGTACTGATTTTAATCTAAACATAGTCAATTAATATAAGTTAACCATTTAATATGTGCTTTTTTCTTGTTGGTGTTCTCTGCAAACTTCACTTGGTTTAATAAACAGATCGATCACTTAAACCTTTAGCTGATAACTGATAAGGGCAAATTTTAATGGATGGCCATGGACATCAAGGGCAGAAAAGTTTACTTTTCTGAAGAGCAAAGTTTGAGTCTGGTGGCAACTTTAAGCACAACAAAGGTGCCACTGGACTCAAACTTTGTTCTGCCGCTTCATGCCAACATGGCTACCCACCTGAGCCTTACTTTTCTGAAGTTGTTTTGGGTCTAGTGTCTTACAATAATAAGAGTGAAAAAGGAACTGTTGACCCTAATTGATCCTCTTTCCTATTTGCAGTTGACAATGACTTTTCCTTCAAATAATATGGTATATTGTTCCGACATGATCTATCAAGAAGAGAATAAGGGGTTTTCTGCATGATGTTTTTGCTGCAGCTTGGCTTCTTAATAGCATTGACCTCCCTCCCGTCCCTTACACACAATATCATTTGCTGGCCTTGCTCTCCCAGTTCTTCTTTGAGTTTTCTTGTGTTTGGCCAAAGGATTTTTGCAGTGATATGAAAAAAAAAAATACAGGGAAAACTTCTAAATGGGAGGGGGGCTGGAAAGAAATAGGAGACTGGCAAATAACACCATGTGTAAGGGAGGGGGGAAACAATGCTGTTAAGAAGCTGTGCTGGACTGTCAAGGGTTAATGCCTAACAGAGTCTGAAAACCTTTGAGTGACAGGCTGTTCAAATGGAATTCTGTTGAGAGAGTCAGTTAAGGGATGACAGTTTGGGAATGACTGTTGGAGAAGAGACAGTTAAGCAATGACTGTGGATTGGGAAGGAGGCTAAGAGAGTAAGTGGATCAAGGAAGATCCTCATTCAAGCCAAAAATAGGACATAGCTTCTAGTAAAAAGAAGTGATCCCTGTCCAGTTAAGAAGGGAAATAGCTTCAAGAAAAGAGGAGTGATCCCTAGTTTGTGTATAAAGAAGGATTTTAGGAATTTGGTAATTTATTTCTGCCTTCTAAACTTCACATGTTGGTGAAACTCAGAAACCTAAGCTTGAGCATTTAAGCAGAAACTGAAAAGAAAGCCTCTCTCCTCAAAGTTTTAAAGACCTTGCTGAATAGCAGAAGCACTTACTTGTTGGCAACAAATTATCTGGTGTTTGTATGAATACAAAGTTACCTCAACTTTATTATCTGTTCAGCTCATATATCCTCCATCAGATTCCAACAGGTCTTTTCTCCTCCAAACGAAATAAATCCTTTTGTTATTTTGAACTTTCAAAAGCCTTTTGTGTGCCACTCCAAAAGCAGAGTATAAGAAGGGGATTTTGCCTCTTCCGTGTTTCCTGCAGCATTGATCTATCAGCCATCCAGCCAGCCATCCATCCAGCCAGCCAGCCAGCCAGCCAGCCAGCCATCCAGCCAGCCATCCATCCAGCCAGCCAGCCAGCCAGCCAGCCAGGTGAGACAGCCATGGACAAACCAATAAGAAGAAAATAGATAAAGGGGCTGCTCAGCAAGAAAGGAAAAACTCTGCGAGTAAGTGAGGGAAGAGGACAAAATTTTCATAGAAGCCAAGCTGGAAAAAAACCCTGTTGTATAAAAAACCCTTAGCCTATGTGTTGTGCTACCATGTGTGTGGATTGCTTATATGATATCCAGATATTATTTACTTGCTTAGATGCAAGATACCTATAAATGGAAATTGGTCCATGGACAGGATGGAAACAGCCTTGCAAAACATGTACCACCGTCTAGCTTGGGCCAATAGAGAACAGCAGAAAACAATCCTCAGTAGACAAGTAAGCTTTTGTTGCATTGACAGACCCAGTGATATTCTCTGAGCCTTTAAGAAACTTCTAGTTCAAGCTTGCTCACTAGTTTGAATAAAAATGAAGAAAAGTGTTCCAGCTGTTAACCACAGGACCTACATTTGACAAGCTGAACTTATTTTATTTAAAACGTTTACAACCTACCTTCTATCTAATTTTCCCAAAGCAATTAACCAAGAAAAGAGGCTTTAAAACATCCACAATTAAACCCATGGTCCAACAGGCCAAAACAACAGTAAATAACTCAAAACTATTTATACAATAGGAACAGAGCAAGGTAATCAAGACAATGATTCCAATCAGTAAGTGGTATGTAAGTGACCCCCTCCCCAATCTTATTGAAATAACTTTTCTTACCTGGTGACAAAATTTCAAGATTTCTCTGCAGACGCCCACAGCTGAAGAGGCCCCATCCTACTTGGGAATAATGAAGAGCCAGGAGCAGTAAAATATAGGGAAGGGCCACAGACTCACACAGAAGGAGACGGCCTTTGAATATCACAAACTGTTTAGGGCTTTAAAGGTCAAAACAATTCAGTCTTGAGACATACCAGCAGTGAGTCCAGTTGCCATAGAATAGGTATGTGATCCAACTATTCCCAGCAAACAATCAAGCTGCCACATTCTGCACCAGTTGTACACTGCCCCATACAAATTGTGTCATGGTAATAAAATCTGAAAGGTGCTATCAAGACATGAACAACTGTGGCTAGGTCATTATAGGGCAGTGTAACATTACTGAACAGATGTTGGGGATCCATGAGGACTCAGTAGGGCTCACTTTCCCTTGAAACTATTACTGGGAGGGATGAGGGTGGTTATATGACAGTGGAACCGCCTCCCAGCTTGAGCACTACAATGTGTACTTCACATGTTATTTCTTCAGCTGCAAACTTGAGCACTATAGCATTTTAATTCTGCAGCTGTATAAAGGATGGGGAAGTTTTGGAGATAGTTATACAGGGAGACCAGTATGGTACAGAGAGGGATAGTAGCAATTTTCCCCACTAACATTTGCCACCATCAGTACTTGTAACTGTTCCTGTGGGATGACTTTGAGCATTTGTGGAGACAGGGTTTATTATTACTTTTTAAATCTGAAGCTCTTAAAATTATTGCCTCTTTAGAAAACTGTTCATTAACAATGCAAATATTTTAGTCACTTTTGGTAGATAATGTCTTTGCTACAAGCTTTTAGCACGCAGTGGCATTAACTTTACCTTGTATGTTGCCAGAGGCTTGAAGAGAAGACATTATCTACCTGAAGCCTTTGCAGTGTATAACTCAGTTTGCATTTAAACTGAAATGTTATTGTTCCATCTGTTCTTAAGTTTCCTTTGCCTGCAAAAGTCACTTTCAGAGTAAGCCACCAAAGCAGAGCTCTGAAAATACTTCTATCTAGTTCTTTGGGAACACCTATTCATATGTTTTCTATACATTGCCTGTAGGAATTTGTATTTGTGAGCGCCATCCTCACAAATTTATTCTGTTTATTCTGTTGGCAATATGGAGAAAAGGTCCTATTTATGAACATGGAAGCATCCAGTCATCAAGAGTGTGCCGGATTCTGTGTGATTCTTCAGAGGCAACTTCACTTCCAGCTAATTCACTGGTTCTATGAAGGTCAATGAAAGTTGTACGCAGCTGTACTGGCCAATGCAAAATAAAGAATAAGAAACAAAATCTCTGAATACCTTTTGTTATGGCCAAGCAAAATGACACAAAGCATTGTGCAACCTTTTGAATCCATCAGAATTCTTCTTGGGCTCAATGTTACAAACCTTTTATAAAATGAAGGAGATTTTCCAGGTCAAGAACTTAAGACTTTGTCTTGTCAGACTTTGATGTTAGATGCCGAAAAGTTCACAGGTCTATGAAAGTCAAACCAGAAGAGATGCTGGAAGAACCACTTATGGATCTTTCAAGAGGTTTTCAATGAAAAAAGCAGCCATGGACCATTCCACCTGGAAGGAAAAAAGACAAGAAAAAGAGGTTGCCTATCTTTTTATTCTGCTAGGGCTAACAGCAACTTGGGTGGGGGAGTGGTAAGTATGCATTTAGATTGTGGGAAAGTGTTAATCCACCCTTTTCTCCTGTACTGTAACACTGATCCACGTCAGGGTGCCATTTGCCTATTGATGGCTGCAACTGCTATTTACATACTGGGAAAATCCCTGCTAGGATCTCCCTAAGTCATATCTAAAATGACCCCAAGTGACTTTGTATTAGATATCTACATCAAATAACAAATATCTGGGAGGATTTAAACACACTGTCACTCTTTTTAAGATGACTTACATCCATATTTTTTAATGCAGAAAAAATAGCTCTTGAAATACTTCTATCTTTTTGCAGTTTAATCCTAAATATATCTAAGAAGAGATTTTAATCCCTGGAACTTTTGCCCCCATGTAATACTTATCCACCCACTGAAATAAGAAATGGCATCCCTGAGAATGGATGGATTCTACATCAGTTGCAATGAACACAGAAGCACAATTTGCAGCAAACTTTTTTTGATGGATTTATCTTCTTCTGCTGACATCCTAAATCCTCCCTGAAATCAAGAGAATCATCAGTGCATGTAATCAATGAGTCATACCTGCTAAAAAGTCATGAATCTGGATGGAGTCTTTCATCTGTTAACTGACTGGCAGAAGCTGATGTTTTTAAAAGGAGTTTTACAATTATTAACACATATCTCTCTTCTTTCCTTCGATTTTTCAATGGGAGAAGCGAGATATGACTATTTCTAGGACATATATTCAAAATTATTTCCTTATTTCCCTAAATAGCGTACCCAATAATATTTATCTTTCAATATCCAGTGTGACAAGGGGCATACCAATATTTTGATAGTATGTGTACTTAACTAAATTTATTATAGCTTCAATACAATGTAATTCCATATAATTTTTGCTTTGTCTTTTAAAAATTCAGCAAATAGAGCTAGTGTGGTGTAGTGATGTTGTGGTTAAGAGCCAGTGTGGTATAGTGGTTAAGAGTAACAGACTCTAAACTGGAGAATTGGATTTGAGTCCGCAGTCCTCTGCATGAAGCAGCTGGGTGACCTTGGGTCACTCACAGTTCTTCCAGAGCTCTCTCATCCCCACCTTCCTCACAGGGTACCTGTTGTGGGGAGAAGAAGGGAAGGCAATTTTAAGCTGCTCTGAAACACCAAGTAGTGAAGAGCGGGATATAAAAACCAATTCTTCTTCTTCTTCTTCTTCTTCTTCTTCTTCTTCTTCTTCTTCTTCTTCTTCTTCTTCTTCTTCTTCTTCTTCTTCTTCTTCTTCTTCTTCCTATCTTTATCACCAAATCATCAAAAATCAAACAAATAAATAATAAATAAATCTTTCTTTATCATCAAATCATCAAAGGACCACAGTTATATAGATTTGTAGGAAACTGTAATTCAGATATTTTCCCATGCTTTCATTAAATTGGATTGGGCAAACAGAAAATAGGGATCAGATCTTTGGGAATTGCCTTTACTGTTCTCAGATTATAAACTGGGTTCTGCATGATACTGCTAATTCTTTTAAGAGATAAAAATGAGGCCAAGGCCAATGGAGCAATTAAAGGATTTTTTTTTATTACTCAGCCAAAAATTTACTAACTGTTTCACTAACAGGCTTCTTCATGGGAATTTGTAGTATAATATAATTATATAGCAATGGTTCTTTAGTTAAAATTATATAAATAAATGTTTTTAAAATCAGATTGCAGTCTGTACATTGTAATACCAAGTAAATTTTGTTGTTCAGTCGCACAGTCGAGTCCGACTCTTTGCGACCCCATGGACCAGCTCCCTCCAGGCCTTCCGGTCTTCCGCCATCCTCTGAAGTTTGCTCAACTTCATGTTCGTTGCATCGATGACACTGTCTAACCATCTCATCCTTTGCCGTCCCCGTCTTCTTTGACCTTCAATCTTTCCCAGCATCAGGGTCTTCTCCAGGGAGTGCTCCCTTCTCATTTGGTGGCCAAAGTATTTGAGCTTCAGTTTCATTATCTGGCCTTCCAGGGAACAGTCAGGGTTGATTTCTTTGAGGATTGACTGATTTGTTCTTCTTGCAGTCCAAGGGACTCTCAAGAGTCTCCTCCAGCACCATAGTTCAAAAGAATCTATTCTTCGGCGCTCGGCCTTCCTTATAGTCCAACTCTCGCAGCCATACATGACTACTGGGAATACCATTGCTTTGACCATGCGGACTTTTGTTGGCAGGGTGATGTCTCTACTTTTTATCATGCTGTTTAGGTTCGCCATCGCTTTCCTCCCAAGGAGCAGGCGTCTTTTAATTTCATGGCTGCAGTCACAGTCTGCGGTGATCTGGGATCCCAGGAACGTGAAGTCTGTCACTACTTCCACAGCTTCCCCTTCTATTTGCCAAGGAGTGATGGGGCCGGATGCCATGATCTTAGTTTTTTTGATGTTGAGCTTCAAGCCCACTTTTGCGCTCTCCTCTTTTACCCTGAGCAAGAGGCTCTTTAGGTCCTCTTCACTTTCTGCCATTAGAGTGGTATCGTCTGCATATCTGAGGTTGTTGATCTTTTCCCCAGCAATCTTAATTCCCGCTTGTGATTCATCCAGGCCAGCATTTCGCATGATGTACTCTGCATATATATTAAATAAGCAAGGTGACAATATACATCCTTGTCGTACTCCTTTTCCTATGCTGAACCAATCAGTTGTTCCATATCCGGTTCTAACTGTCGCTTCTTGGCCCTTATACAGGTTTCTCAAGAGACATGTGAGGTGGTCTGGTACTCCCATCTCTTTAAGGACCTGCCATAGTTTGTTGTGATCCACACAGTCAAAGGCTTTAGCATAGTCAATGAAGCAGAAGTAGATATTTTTCTGGTACTCTCTTGCTTTCTCCATAATCCAGCGAATGTTGGCAATTTGATCTCTAGTTCCTCTACCTCTTCGAAACCCAGCTTGTACTTCTGGTAGTTCTCTATCCACGTACTGTTGAAGCCTAGCTTGTAGGATCTTGAGCATGACCTTGCTAGCGTGTGATATGAGTGCAATTGTGCGATAGTTTGAACATTCCTTGGCATTGCCCTTCTTTGGGATTGGAATGTATACTGACCTTTTCCAATCCTGTGGCCACTGTTGCGTTTTCCAAATTTGCTGGCAAATGGAGTGCAGAACTTTAACAGCATCCTCTTCTAAGACTTTGAATAGCTCAGCTGGGATACCATCACCTCCACTAGCTTTGTTGTTAGCAATGCTTTCTAAGGCCCATTTAACTTCACATTCCAGGATGTCTGGCTCGAGGTCAGTGATTATACCGTCGTGGTTGTCAAGGACATCGAGGTCTTTCTTGTATAGTTCTTCTGTGTATTCTTGCCATCTTTTCCTAATCTCTTCTGCTTCTGTTAGGTCCCTACCGTTTTTGTCCTTTATCATGGCCAGCTTTGCATGGAACGCTCCCTTGATTTCTCCAATTTTCTTGAAGAGATCTCTAGTCCTTCCCATTCTATTGTTTTCTTCTATTACTTTGCACTGTTCATTCAGGAAGGCCTCCTTATCTCTCCTTGCTGTTCTCTGGAAATCTGCGTTCAGTTGGGTAAATCTTTCCTTTTCGCCTTTGCCTTTCGCTTTCCTTCTTTCCTCTGCTATTTGTAAAGCCTCATCAGAAAGCCACTTTGCTTTCTTACATTTCTTTTTCTTTGGGATGGTGGTGATTGCTGCCTCCTGTACGATGTCACGAACCTCTGTCCATAGTTCTTCAGGCACTCTATCTATCAAATCCAGACCCTTGAATCTATTCTTCACCTCTACTGTATATTCATCAGGGATGCGATCTAGGTCAAACCTGAATGGCCTCGTGGTTTTCCCAATTTTCTTCAGTTTAAGTCTGAATTTTGCAATGAGTAGCTCATGATCTGAACCACAGTCAGCTCCAGGTCTTGTTTTTACTGACTGGATAGAGCTTCTCCATCTTTGACTGCAAATTATATAGTCAATCTGATTTCGGTGTTGCCCATCTGGTGAGAAAGGTCCCATATCTGCAAGAGATAAGAGAGAGAGTCTGTCCAGCACTCAATAAAACATAAGAACATACAAAGAACCCTGCTGGATCAGACCAGTGGTCCATCTAGTCCAGCATCCTGTCTCACAGAGTGGCTAACCAGTTTCTCTGGAGGACCAACAACAAGGCATAGAGGCCAAGGCCCTCCCCTGATGTTGCTTCCTGGCACTGCCTCTGAATATGGAGGAACCTTGATTCACTATGGCTGGTAGCAACTGATAGACCTATCCTCCATGTAGCAGTGCATTCCACACTTTAATCATTCACTGTGTAAATAAGTGTTTTCTTTTGTCTGTCCTGAATGTATTGCCCACCAGCTTCACTGGATTCACTATTTTGGAAGAGGGAGAAATTGTTCTCTTTGTCAACTCTCTTTACCCAAGTATAAGTTTATAAATCTCTATCATTTCCCCCCTTAGTCATCACTTTTCTATTTGATTTGGGGGAGGGTGGCCTAGAAATAAAATAACAAACAAACAAACAAATAAATAAACGGAGAAGTCCCAGACTCTTCAGCTTTTCCTCACAGGGAAGGTGCTCCAACACCTTAATCATCTTGATTGCCCTCTTCTGTACTTTTTCTGCAAAGTCTTTTTTTAAAGATATGGTGACCAGAACTGCACACAGCATTCCAAATGAGGCAACACCATATCTGCCCATATCTGCAGGGGCATTATAATATTGGCTGTTTTATTTTCAAATATCTTTCCTAATAATCTCCAACAAAGAGTTTGCCTTTTTCACCGCCACAACACACTTGGGTAGACATTTTCATTGAGCTATCTACTATGACCTCTTCTCAGTCTCAGCAAGTTCAGACCCTAATAGCATATATTGAAGCTGGGATTTCCCCCGCCGCCCCCCCCCCAGTGTGCATCAATTTACACTTAGCAACACTGACCTTCATCTGCCACATTGTTGCCCGCTCACACAATTTGTGGAGAGCCTCCTGGAGCTCTTCAGGGTTATATTTGGTTTTCACCATCCTGAGTAATTTTATGCCATTTGCAAACTTGGCCACTATCCTACTCCCCCCTAGTTCCAGATCATTTATGAACAAATTATATAGTACTGGCCCCAATAAAAATCCCTGTGGTTCCCCACTTCTTACTTCACTCTGTTTTGAGAATGATCCATTTATTCCTACTCTTGGCTCATTTAACCAATTTTTAATCTATAATAGAAACTGCCCTCTTATCCCATGACTGCTAAGTTTACTCAGGAGTCTTTGTTGAGGTACCTTGCCAAAGTCTTTTGAAAGTACAAGTATATAATGTCCCCAGCTGAATCTTACAAACTTGTAGTTTTCGGTGTTCCTTCAACAAGAGTACAAGATTAGTAGCAACACATGGAGACTCACAAGAAACTTGGAGGAGTGTCTATCCCATTCCCCTCACCGTTGCTTCCTCCCTTCTCCCCCTACTTCTCTCAGTGTCTCACTTTCTCCCTCCTGCCACCCCTTTTCATGCTCTCTCTCCTTCATGCCTGCCACTTTCTCTCTCTTTCTGCCCCCACCCCATCCCTCTTTCTGCCCTCCAATCACTCTCCTGGCCTCCCACATGCTTCCTCCCCCAGCAGCAGTGGTAGGGATTGGTGGCTCTCCAGGAATCACAATGTACCTCCCAATTACAGAGATCAGTTCCTATTAGGGTTGCCTAGTCCAGGTTGGAAAATTCCTAGAGATTTGGGGGTGGAGCCCTGGGAGGATAAAGTTTGGGGAGGGAAATGACATATCATAAAGTCCACCTCCAAAGCAGCCATTTTCTCTATAGGAACTTATCTCTGTCATCTGGAGATCAGTTGGAATTCTGGGTGATCTCCAGCCTTCACCTGGAGGTTGGCAAAACTAGTTACCCTGGAGGAAATGGCTGCGTTGGAGGGTGGAGGCGATGGCATTATACTCTTCTGAGGTCCCTCCCCTCCTCAAACTCCACCATCTTCAGGCTCCACTCCTTAGTTTGGTGTAGTGTAGTGGAGAGCCAATTTGGTGTAATGGTTAAGAGCACGGACTCTAATCTGGGAGAACCAGGTTTGATTCCCACTCTTCCACATGCAGCTGCTGGTGTGACCTTGGGTCAGTCATAAGTTCTTTCAGTGTTGGTCTCTCTTATTTTTTATTTATAAAGATTTTATTGTTTTTCCATTACTAAAACACTAAAACTACTGGAATGGGGGAGTGGAGCACTAATACACTAACACACTACAATTCTACTAAGAAATGGGGGAGTGGAGCTAACAGGTGACATGATCTGGATTACATGAATATTTAACTATATCACCTATTAATATAAAGATAACATTGTAAATAAAAGTTTAAGAATAAAAATTAGCTTTGAATATCATTTTAACAAAGACTGCATAGACATCTATCTCAGTTTCAGAGTCTTTTCTTCTTGCGTTTCTTCCTTATCTGAAGTTTGGGAGCGGCTTCTCCTTTTTCAGATTCTGAAGTCTCTGAAGATTTAGAACTAGAGCTTGTTGAATCCTGTGAATATGATTCTTCATCTTCTTCCTGCTCCTCTGCAGAAAGTTTCGTCTTCTTTTCTTTTTTATTTTGAATTGGGTTTGAAAATTGGACCATAAATTTATTTGCTTTTGGAACAGAGTCAATCTTAATTTTTTTGTCCTCATAGTTGAAACTCAGTCCTTCAGGAAATATCCATCTGTAGGGTACTCCCTTTTTTGTAGAAAGAAAGTTCCTTATAAAGTCTCCTCTTCTTCCTCACTTCAAAGGGAATATCTTTCAGAATTTTTACATCTTTGTTTTTGATTTTTAAAGCCTTCCCCAGTGTGGATTTTAGCACCAGGTCCCTGGTAGATTGTTTCGTGAATTTCAAATAAATTTCTCCTGGAAGTTTGTTTTTCTTTATAAAGTCCGGATAATCTTGTAGGCCAAGTACATCTTGTTCAGTAATTCTTCTCATTTATAATCCATTAGTGGTACAAGGGCATCTGCTATGAGTTCCTTTAAATTCTCATTTTTTTCTTTTGGGATCCCCTGGAAACGTAGAACATATGTGGATCTTCCCAACTGGAGCTGTATTAGCTGTGTTTTGTCAGAAGATCTTTCTTTATCCACTTCATCCATTATTTGTTAATACTCTTCATCTTTTTTCCCATCATTTTTATTGTTTTCTCTGTAGCTGAGGTTCTTTTATCCATTTGAGTCAGTTGTTTTTGGACAGTTTCCAATTTAGTGTTGAGATTAGTCATCTGCTCCATTAGAGGGTGCAGTGCATTTGCTAGCAATGTAGAAAAGTCTGTATTTACTTTTTGGTTCCGGGAGGGAATCGTTGGTTGATTATTTCCGAGGAGTGGTTTTTTCTCCAGCATCATTTTTTGCCCTCTCCCCGCCATAATATCAACAAGAAGTAAGTTTTCCAAAACAAGATAAAAGTTCAACGATTTTAGTCGGCTTTATACTAGCATGCAGTTTTTGACTTTGTTAAGATTTTCTTCGGTTTAGATTAGCTTAAAGTCTATTATTCTTGATTTAAAACTGCTTTTCAGTTTTTGCTGGGAGGGAGGGGGGTCTTGAGTTTCCCCTCAACCTACGCTTAGTTCATAGGCACTTCTAATTTCTACCAAGGCTCATGTTCGCTTTGTAACACTTGAACATTGCTTAACTCACGTTTTGGAGCCTTGGGCATCTGTTAGAAGCATTTTTAAAAATTTGATTGTGTCCGCTTACTCCGGCACTCGTCTCTGGTCACCATATTGGCTTTGCGGTGATGGGACCTTACAGGGAAAAAGTGAGCCTCAATTCCTTGGCTGTCACCTTGGAAGAGACTCTCCTCAGCTCCCCAGGCTGGGGGTCTTCTATGAAGACCCAGAGAGGGTCCGGGACCATTTCAGACCCTTCCCATCAGCCAGGTCTCGGCATGTCTCCATCAGAGCTAGACAGGATGCGGCCGAGCGGTGAAACACTGAAACCAGAAATGATCTGTGTTGGTGTCTCAAGCCCCACCAATCTCACAGGGTGTCTGTTGTGGGGAGGGGAAGGGAAAGGAGACTGTAAGCCACTCTGAGATTCCTTCAGGTAGTGAAGGGCAGGGGATAAATCTAATCTCTTCTCTTCTTCTTCAAATGTCCAGGAATTTCTCATCCTGAAGTTGGCAACACTGTCTCCTTCCCACCCAATAGCTAACCTATATTTATCTGCCCCGTGTCTTCAGCCTTCTGTCTCCTCCCCCTCTGCAGCCTCTACTTAAGAAAATGACAGTCTTTCTTCACAGTGGAGACCAAAGCACCTTCTGCTCTCCTCTTTTGTATCCACACAATAACCCTGTGCAGTAGGTTATGTTGAAATTTTATGACTGGTCCAAAATCACCCAGGGAGCTTGTACAGCAAGATGGGAATCTGAATCTGGATCTCACAGACCCTAATCTGAAGCTGTAACTGCTACATCACACTGGCTTTCATAGGGTGGCTGCTGTTGAACAGTAGCAAGCAGCCAGACCTAGTTGACTGATGCAAGTCAGCTGGTATTAGGTCACTCAAAGAGTGCTGTCAGGCCTAGAGCTGCCAACATCCAGGTGTGTCCTGGAGATCCCCCAGAATTACAATTTAATGAATTACAATGAATACTCCTTCAAAAACCAAAATAGACCTGGAAATGGTCCTGCCCCTCCCCCCTACCTTTTTGCTCACAAAAACCGAGCCTGAAATACTGTGGTTGCCTAGCAACAGCCACCACAGGAATCTGTTTTTTAAAGTTACAGGCACTCTTTTATCATTTTCATATTTTTTAAATTCCCCAATATATATTTTTTAGATTTCACACTTTTCTACAAATCTGGAGTCCTTTTCAGGTTTGTATTAAAATCTGTCTTGCTCGTTCTCAGCTTCAGTCACTGGATTTAAGTATCCATACTGTCATGCAAAATGGCGGACACATGTCTGATGTGTGTCAGCATTGTACCTCAGTTCTACCTCGTCGTGTTAGCCTCTTACCAAAGGCTGTGAAGAAGGTGCAAGACTAAGGCCAGAGGTGTCCCGCTAAAGGAGCGGGCCTCTAGCTAAAGTCACACTCCCCCACACAACAAAACACTTAAACACTATTGCTTTTATTTTAGAGTTAGTACAGGGTTAAATATGGAGGGGCTCAGCCAGCCAGGCGCTTGAAAACCGAAAGCCCACAATGCAAATCCTTCTTTTCCAAAGACAAACAGGCACATACCAAGATAACAATGGAAACAAAGTATCTACATCCACACAAAGGAGGCAGAGGCCTCTGGGCTACTCCAAGGTACAGGGAGAGTAAGGGTCCCTTAGTGTCTCAAAGAGTGAGCGCCTAATGGTTGAGAGGTACCCTGTTTTATACAAATACATCAAAGAACTTCCCAAGAATTGACACATTGGTAAATTACATCAATTTTGACAACAATCAAGAGTTTGAAGTCAGAGAACTGTTTCTTTCTTGTTGGCATGAGGGGAAACAAATTGTTTACAGTACATGTCCAGATAACAATTTACATCTTGAATTATAATATTGCTAGTGCTGTCAGGATGTGTTCTCTAATTGTACTTTGCTGCGAGATAACACAGAGTCCTCGGTGTTATCTCTGATTAACAAGATAGGGTGTGAAACCAAATACTTTCCCCCATCATTACATTGCTTAATTGAGGGTCTCTAGGCCAAAAAGGGTCTTTTCCTGGTAGATGTGGATTCTGGTATTAAGTTTTACATTTCTAATACCTAGGACAATTCACAAAGGTCCTTAGCCTGGGAAAAGAATGCAGGTTCCTGTCACATACACAGACAGGAATAAAACAAGCTAGAAGCTTTGCAAAGCTTCATGGAAGTCAGGTTCTTGTTAGCACACAGGCTTTTGCCTTATAGACAGAACTACATAAAATATATTTGCTGGATTCATTTATAAAGCCAAACACATTACATATTAAATTTTTCTTCCCACACATACGTTTACTGATTTTGCTATTAGAATGTAAGATTATCAGTGGAAGGACTGTTTTAGAGGGTAGTTGTGTTGGTCTGCAGTAGAATAATTAGATTTGAGTAAAGTACTTGACCCAAGTAGCACCTTAAAGACCAACAAGTCTTGGTGTTTAGGAGTGGAAGGACTATTTCATATATATTAGTATTTAGTTGACACAGTAGAACAGTCCAGTGGCACATTTAAGACCAATGAAGTTTAATTCTGGGTATAAGCTTTCATGTGCATGTGTAAGCCCCAGCCAGGAAGGGGTGGAGCCTCTAGATGCAGAAGGGTGCAGACTGTGTGGAAAGCAAAGGAGGGAAGCCAGACTGCCCTGCTGGGGAGCTTGAACCTTAGTCGTAGGCAGGGGTCATTTCGTAGAAAAAGAGCTAGGGGGGCTCATTAGCATAACTCATTAGCATATGCCACACCCCCTGACATCACCAGAAGTGTGTCCTCCCCACAGCCGGCAGCGACTTCCAGCGGGCACCAGCAGGGAGCTCCAGGCCCCGCCCTCCCGCACCTCACCCGGGGGGATGGCGTCCCCCCGTGTCCCCCCCCCAAATGACCCCTGGTCGTAGGCTCTTAACACCTTGTTTAAACCAACTATGATTTATGGATGGAAACTGGTACGGAAGAGAGACTTTTGTTCTAAATTGTAAATTTTAGAATTATTGTTTCAGGGCTGTGTTATCTAATGGGGAGTTCATTTGGGACCCTCATTTTGGAAGCTGGTGCACAGAGTGCTCATCTGGAGACTTCTTGGGCCACCAACAAAAGGAAAGAGATGGACTTTGGGGATGACAAGCTGTGAAGTAGGGAAAAGTTAATTGTTTGGACTTTAAAAGATCACTGATCCATTGTGTTACTAAGGTCTATGATTTTTTTTGTTACATGATACGTGAAAAGTACTGAGACCGATGAGTGATTTCAGCTCTCATACTTTATTTAGTGGTTTGGAACAAGACAAGGCACCCCGGCTCGCAGGCCGGCTTATATGCTCAGTAAACCCACTCCCAAAAACATACCCCCACTCAGTGATAGGCTATATACAGTAGCCGAGAGTTCCATAGGTCCCGACCAGGAACATAGCCCTCTGGTTGGTGTGGGCTAGAATCCACTTGGGCCATTGTCTCCCGGAGCGAAGCTCGGAGGCTTCGCATGACCGTGTGGAGAACTCGCCTCGAACATGGTTGGGTTAGATACATTTCAATATGATGTTAAGTGAAAAGCAAAAATGTTTTATTGCAAGATTCATTCCAAGTTCTGCCCCACAGAACCCACAAGCTGAGGTTACACATGCACACTTCATCAGATATCTGATAAAGTGTGCATGCACATGAAAGCTTATACCCAGAATTAAACTTTGTAGTATTCTGTGCACATGTAGCTGCAAAAAGGAGGAAATAATGTCCCTGGGGCAGTTAGGCTCAAGAAGTCAGAATAAGGGGGAGGCAGAATCTCTTTCTCCCTGCATGCGGTGGTCCTGAGCAATGTTCCCTCTAAGCTGTGGAGTCTTATGAGCAAAAATCCTACTTTGTGTGCTACTGGCATTAAAGTTGTGAGCGAGCCTGAGCTAAGGCAAGAATCTGTGAGCCGGAGGCTAAAAAACTGTGAGCTAGCTCACACCAACTCAGCTTAGAGGGAACACTGGTCCTGAGTTGAATCAGATCTCCACAGCATTTCCTGCAGCTCTGTGTGGCTTTGGGGAAAGTTTCTTGTGTAGTTGGGACCTAAGGACAGGTAGAGAGATGATGGCAGTAGCATGTTTGTGGTATCTGGACAGCCAGTTCAGGTTGGCATAGATGATTCTTCCACAAACCTGTGTGGTAGATTAGGCTGGGGAAGAGTGACTGGCCTAAGGTCACCCAGTGAATTTCCTGGCTAAGTGGGAATTCAGTCGTAGTTTGACATGCTAACCACTACACTTCAATAGCTCTGAGGCCTTTGGTGTGTTTGTGGAGTTTTCTACTACAACCACTGAGAAAATTTGCCAACAACATGGTCCACTGAGGATAATATTGTCATATTTTACAAAATTGTGGTAAGAATAACTGGAGATAATATGTATTTATTTTAAAAAAATATGCTGCCTTTCCACGGATCTACTCGAGCATTTGTTGCTAGGCTAGCCATCTGTACTGTTTTTCAAGGAAGAATTCCATATTATTTATTGCTGAAATGTTCACGTAAAAGAAGAGATGCATCATAACTGCAAAAAGCAACTTTAGTGTAATGTTACAAGAGCTGTATAGTCTAATAAAGTTCTGCTAATGGCTGCATCTACACATCATTGGTATTGCACAGTCATGATGCTATGGCAATAATTCACAATTGGATTTTCCTTTGTGAACAAACCAGTCCAAATGTGAATGATTGCTATAGTGCAATGAAAGCACAGTATCCAGTGAGGTGTGGATGCAGACAATGTTATGTCACATATAAGATTTCGTTTTCTTATGTTCTTTTCACTGTGCCTTAGGTTAGATATGATGCAAAACCATAGTTTAAATTAAGTAACTGGGTTAGTCTGATCTCAGGATGTGGACCACTCTGCGAACCATGATTAGTTAGGATATTGTATAGAAATATTGTTTCTAAATTCTCATGCCTTCTTCCTGTGATGACATTCTGTGTGTCTTTTTTCCTGCTACAGGCCAGATGGCCTAGTGTGATTTCTGTCCCTTGACCAGATGGCTGAGCCACCAAATAGCCATGCCATATAACCATGCCAGATACCCACATTCCTTAACACCTCTCTGCTGAGGCCCAGACTTGAAGGCTCCACTTGTATGGCCTACATGGGCCATGTCACATACGCAATGGAGAAAACTGGAAGTTGGATCACCTGACTGCAGGCAGGGCCTCTAACTTCTTATCCAATCCCCACACACCTGATGTGGCAGCTATGGCAACCAGAAATTGGGCACACACCCCTGCCGCTCGTGGTTAGCTGATGGCCACAGCTGATGATGACTGGTATGGGGGTATAACTCCGTGGTTCTTTATGGAAGAGCGCTCTTGCTCTTGCTCCTGGGATCCTGACTTTTGAAACAAAGAGTTTCTTTGTGAACTGATTGCCGGTTGCTAATCTGCTGTTATTGTGGATCTGTGTCTCTGAACAGTCCTGAACTATCTACCTGCACAAGATGGGATTTCTCTTCAAAATCTCTTGGTGCCAACCTGTACTGTTATGCAATGGACACTCTTGGACTATCTGATGCTACACTTAACTTGGTAACTATGATTATTATTAATGGGCAGTAAGAGCAAATAGCCATAGGTTTGTGGGGGGGTTTTGCTCCCCAATGGGGATTTTTTTATTGCATTTTTTATTAAAACTACAAACTATAACAGAAATAAGGGAGGGGCCTACATTTAAGTGGATAAAGAAAAGATACCCACTACTGACTAAAAACCCAAGAGAGGAGATCTTCTAATCAGTTTGAATACACATCTAGTCTTAATCATATTAATCTCATTACAAACTGAGTCACAGTTTCTGTTAATTTTTCCCACATCTTAAATTTAACTGATATAAGTAAATACCCCAAAGCATCTCAATTCAAAATTTTTCAAAGGCACAATTCAGAGTTCTTCAGCCTTCAGTTCTTCTTGTCCAGTCTCTTCCACAACTTATAAGGACTTTTAGGAGCTGCTGCCCCTTTCTCTGACAGAGAGTCCTCTCTGGAAGAACGCGAGTCCAGCTTGCCACTGGACTTGATGTCCCCTTCTTTTTCTTCCTCCTCTGGCCCTCCCAGCTGGACTCTTAAAAATTCTCTCTATTTCAGAACAGAGTCAATCTTTTCTTTTTTATCCTTAATTTTGAAGGTGACACCTTCTGGAATTAGCTATTTATATCCAATTAAATTTGTTTGAAGAAAAAGAACAAGGTCTTTATATTTCTTTCTCCGCTGTCTTATTTCAAAAGGAATATCCTTCAGTACTCTGATAACACTCTCCCCAGCTCTCAGGGGTGCTCCAGATACTGCTTTCAGGATTGCATCCCTTACATGCCTCTTTGAGAATCTTATGACAATTTCCCCAGGCAGATTATTTTTCCTTATGTATCCTGAATAGGCCACGTCCATTTTGCTTAGCAAAAATTCCGCCTTCATCTCTGTCACTGGGGCCAGTATTTCACTCATCATCTCCTTTAGATTCTCTCCCTTAGTCTCTGGCATGAAAGCGGAGGATCATATTAGCCTTTTCCATTTGTAATTGTAGCAACTGCTCTTCTGTAGAAACTTGCTTCTTTTCCAGATTTTGTACTTTCTTTTTCACCTTTTGGGTAGTGGCGTCCACTTCTTTCACCTTCTCATTTGTTTGATTCATCATTTTCAAAGTCTCGCTTATCTGATTTTGTTGAGTGGTGATACACTGGATCATTGATGTCATCTGCTCTTTGAGATTATTCATTTGGTCCAGCATGTGGCGCATGGAGTCTGCCAAAGTCTTTGCCGGCTCGTTGGCTCCTTCCGGTTTTGGGCTCTCAGTTACTTTTGATTTCAAATGCTTCTCTTTCTCCGTCCTCTTCCCCGCCATCTTTTTCGTTTTGTTTACTTTCACAAACTTTTTGAAAGTCTCCGAATATGCGCTTAAATGCCCGCACTTGCCTTGGTAAATACTCCTTAGCAGTTTTAACCATTTATGCTTCCACTCCCCCCTCAATCGCTCTAAAGTCTATGCGTTTGGGAGGCATCCCTCCCCCGCTCACCTTATCTTCTGTTCCGTGGGGTGGGGGTGGGGAGCTTCTTTTCTTTTAAATCAAGGCTTAAATGACTCATGTTCATAATCGGTCCACGGACCTCATTTACACTCCATTTCTAACACTCAATCTCCTGCGCTTGCCCCGGTCAGCGTCACTTAGTCCATTCGGTCTCTCAGTACGAAGAACCGTCAGAGCGGAGAGGTGCCTCAATTTTCTGGCATTACACCGTTGAAGAGGCAACCTCTCAAAAGCGCCATGGCCAGGGTCCCTTCAGCTGGGTCCCTAGGGGAGTAGTGAGCCTGCACACCCCCTCCTTCGGCTGGAGCACAGCTTCACCCCCGGGAGGTCCGGGAGGTGTGTCTGCTAGCATTCCGCCATCAACCGGAAGACCATAGGTTGTCTCTTGCTATGCTTTGCACTGAATAAAGATCATTCATATTTGTAATTGTCTCTGATGTGGTAATTGAACAGGGCTAAATCTTGTGTCTAAGCGCTGACCACAGAGAGCTACCACTGTTAGCATAATTGTGTGCACCTTTGAGTTAGAGTTGCTGATGTGTTAAGTCCCAGATGCCAGCTAAGAGATTGAATCTCTGCTCTTAGGCTGGGTGGGGACCCCTTTGAAGAGATTCTGGTGGGAATTTGTTGTGAATCCTGGAGAGAGAGTACAGACTGTCTCGTGGATTTTGTTTCATTTTGTGCTGATATATAGGGTTCCCTCTAACCCCTGGACTGGGCTGAGTGGGTTTAATCCTGTACAGATATATCACACCAGGATCTGAAACCATGGTTTGAGGTCATTTTATTAACATTAGTCAGTATTTATTAATTATGGTTTTGCATGATATACAAAAGCGGACATCGTGTCCTACCTTGAAGTCAATGGGTTTAGAAGGGTATAATTTTCTTTAGGGCTGCACTGAATTCTGGTTTCTTTCTGGCTTTTCTCTGGTGCCATTTGCATGCAATCTTCAGGTACAGAAATGCCTGGGCAGAGAAAAGAGAATGACACCAACATTTGTCAAGGTTGAGGTTTTGTCCGTAAGTCAAATATTAGTTTTACAGACTAGTCATACTAAAAAGAAACCATGATTTTGTGCTACATCTTGGAATTCTCCACAGGGCAGCCTTACTTGGAACATCTAGAAAAAATAACTGTAATGAATAGAATTGTTCATTGTTTAATTTGTGAAAAACAGAACAATGGATTATTGTCCAGTATTTCACATTCCCTCCATGCTGGGTTGGGGGAAGAATCTGTCCAGGTTTGCTTTTTCAGCCCATCATCTTTCTCACTTTGAGAAAGTCCAAGTTGCTCTAATCCAAATTCTCATTGGTTACACATATTCAAGCCTTTTTAGGAGAAAAGTATATATGGCCCCGGCCACATGTGCCAGAAAATGCGGGGGGGGGGGAGGCGTGGCTATTTGCAGCATCACAATTAACTGCACGACAACGTGATCAGATGTGTTGCCGCCAACCCACGGTTCCGGCCCTCAGTGTCTGCGCAGCAACGAAGATGGCCGGAGGGAAAAGTCGTGCTGGTGTCCAGGGGAGTCCGGAGGCAGCCCGTGGTAAACTGTTTGCTACTACCTTCTAGGAGGTTTTTTTATTGTGCATTTTCGGTGGCATGCCACGGGTGCGTTCCACTTGCCAGATGTTGTGGTGTGATCACGCCCAGAAAATCCGCCATTCAATCGTGGCTCTCCCATGGCAAATTCGCCGTGTGAATGGGGCCTATGTAGAATATGGCAAAAGCAGCTTTGGTCAGGTACAACTGTTATTTTAAAAAGATTCCCCAAGGGCTTTGCTTAGATATAAAAGTACATGTTCTACTTTTTGTTCACAAACCTCAACAACACTTGGCTTACTCAGGCAATCTCTCGTAGATTTCATCTTGTGATAGATTTAAAATAAAATTCAGTGAACAGCGGGCGTATGTAGTAGAACAAAAAGATTAAAGGTCAGCTCAAAATGAAAAGCAGCAGTAATAAGGATTTTTGACTTGTGTGTAAACAAGCTTTTACACAATCAAGGAGGAAAGAAAACAGGGAGCAAACCCATGTCAAACTGAGACAACATTGTACTAGACTTTTGCTTGCCTCACATTATGAAGAGAAACAGATTTATAAATATTCCAGTTAGATAAATGTGGCCAAGTTTAAGTCTGGATTTTCACCTGCCAAGATTGTATCAATCAACCTGTTCTAAAAACTGGAGTGTATGGAGGCTGAATGAATTATGAGGATGCCAGCAATACAAATATGGTTTGTACTGTTGTACTATAAGTGATTTTTCTCAAACACAGGGAGACTTGGGGTGAAAGCAGATATGCAAAAGTTTTGAACCCAAATTCTCTGTCCTAAAAGTAAATCCTTCTGAAAGCTGCAAATGTGTGTTCAGCCCCTTCTACCACACCTTTTTTATTTCCAATTTGCATGATAATTTCTATATTAACTATATATTTTTAACTATTTTATTACTATTAAATATTAAGCAACAGGGTTAGATATCAATTTTGTTACCGTATGAATGGATCTGAATTATTTATTATGTTCAGAGACCAGCACAATACAATATGTAATCTTCTTATCCTAAAAAAATAATGTGCATATCTAGTTGCCAACCTCTTGTGAATATTTTTTACTACAATTTTGTAAGTTAGCAGGATCTGTTTAGGATTAATCTAAAGGACCAAGAAGGATGTAACTGGTGGCACTGTAGGTTAACAAGGGGAAATGTTCCTTTGAATAAAAAGCAAAGGAATAATAATGGGCAGTGTTTGTGTGTGGTTTCCTAGCTTTGGATAATCATTTTTCCATTTATTCCCATCTTTGCAAAACACGGATATACAGGATATCGCAGTATGTTAATACATTAAACTCATGGGTCCACTTGAATTTAAGAAGTTACAAAGAATACTGATTACAGAAATTCATTCAGAGAGCTGTGTATTGTGAAAACATGCTTCATGCTTAAAATAACATAGGTCTTCACGGATAACATAACTCTGTTCATATAGAATTTCCTAATCTACATAAAAACACAAGACCACAAGTTCTGGGTTAAATGAGGTAGACAAAAGCTGAGACTGGCTATTTGCTTTGGAGAAGAGATTAAACAAATGGGTAGCAGGAAACCATCAGTGAACAGTGTTGTACTCAGGTGCACCCCACTCACTGGAGATCACTGGGATAATGTCTTGGACTTTATTTGAATTAAATGGCCTGGCACAATGGCATCCACTGCTAAATCGGGCCATGAATGAATTTCTTCTTGTATTTTCTGAATTAATAACCACTCCTGCTATTAATGTAATTTTTACTGAAAGCTTGTGTCCTCAGTGATATGGAGTTAGTCCCCCAAAGAGCTTTATGCTCTGCTGAGAACAACAGGCTGGTGATCCCTGGCCCAGAAAAGACATCCAGCTGTTCTTGACCAGAGCCAGGGCTTTTTCGGCCCTGGCTCCTTTCTGGTGGAACTCTCTGCCAAGTGACACTCGGGCCCTGCAGGACTAGATGCAATTCCACAGGTCCTGCAAGACAGAGATGTTCTGCCAGGCTTTTGGTTGAGGACAGCGACAGGCACCATCCTGGCCGGCACTCCCTATTCTTACCCAATTCCTTTCCCATCTTTCTAATATCCCTGCCCCTCCCACGGGGTGGCGCATGGTCTGAAAACTGACATGTCAATCATCTTATGCTAATACCATCTGAGAACTGTTTTAATCTAAACTGTATTGTTATTGTGTTTTATTGTAAAATGTTTTAATGTTTTGTCGTTCATCGCCCAGAGTCCTGAGTAATCCGCGATTAGGCGATTCATAAATCTAATATATAAATAAATACATTGTCACCAAGATGTTATTTATTTATTTATTTATTTTTAGATTTATATCCCGCCCTCCCAATGGCTCAGGGCGGCTAACATATGGCAAAAGCCGCATTAAATAGATAAAATACAATAAAACAAAACCACATTAAAACACACAATAAAACCATACAATATTTAAAGTGCTCTAGTCTTCCTACATATAAATCACCCAAGACGGGATCAGTGAACCCAGTGCAGCGGCCAGCTGTCTCTACCGCCGTCTCCAGTAGCGCTGCACGCATTATTTGCTAAGATTCAGGGGAGATGAATATTGCTTTTCATAAATAAGAAATAATATCTATTAAAGGAGTTCCTTTGACCTGTGTGCTATGATCTTGTAAAGAGAACATGAGTGTACAAATGCAGGGAGAGTAACATCACACTTTCCCAGAGCAATCAGTCCTATATAGACAAACCCACTTGAATAAAAAGATATTGTTTTTATTCATCACAAATTAGGTCTCACAGAGCATAGAAATGGAGTGCATTCTTATGAAATTTGAGCACAACCTTAAATTTCAGGCTGATTCTCAAGTTGTCAGTTTTGGATGTGAAAGTATGGCCTCACACAGCAAGCACTGGTGTGTGGGTGGGAACTCTCCCTCAAGTGTTATTGTCAACTTTGCACATGGATGCAAAGAAACAAAGTGATAAAAAAGACCTTTATGTTAGTTGGTTTCATCACAACAGTAAGATTAGAACTGGCCCTTTCTCAGGGGGAACAAGGATTTTGACATTTGCCAAGGAACTTTCTAATTATTTGGGACTGCTAGTGGTGTAGCTCATCTTTGCTCAGCAATCTATCTAGTTATCTGTGTCTTGTCTTCTGTAGGGTCAGCACTTTCTCTACAGTAGTGTAATTCAAGGTCCTTTGTAGCCATCTCATCTATCAAAGACTTTTGATTATATATCCTAAATAAGAATGCCTTAAAGGCAAGGTGCAAATTATATACAAAGAAAATCCCAGTTGCTCTTTCTCAAGAGTTAGATTTGAACGGGGATGTATTTTTAGTCTGCATCTGGCCATTGGGAAATATGTCAAACAGTTTTTACTGAAAATCATCTATACTGAGTTGCCAAATGGTGACTTTCTTCCTTCACACATGAAAGAAAGACAGGTGACACATAGAATAACTCTTCATATACAAAGGAAGCATGAAAATATTTTCCTGACCTTACAACATGCTGAAACTTTGTCTCTTTGAAGATAATGTAGCATCAATTATTGGCAAGAGGGACTCTGACTAAAAACTGTTTCAGGGAATGAATTTTTCCTCTGCATTTAGATCTTGAATTTGAAATCAGCATATATTTAGGCTACACTTCTGATTCTTGTATTTGATTTAGTCTGCATTAAACAATTTACTATAGACAAGGGTGGGCTGGGAGGACCTGAGCAGTTATTTTGCATAGATAATGTGTCTGCATCTTTTGGAATCTCTGGAGGAGCTCCTCATAATGCTTGTTTTCTAGCAGCTCTGGATCATTCTCAGAATTCAGTACCCAAAATTTCATTAATGTGAAGGTTCCGTGGCAAATGGAAGGAACTAGAACTGCAGCTCATGGACACACCCAGCAAACTTCTATGGCAGAGTAGGAAGCTGAACCTGGGTCACCCAGATTGTAATCCACTACTTCAATAATCTAGGCCAGGAATAAATATCTTCTGTACAGCTGGAAGGCATTCTATACATCAGGCAGTTCTCAAGGGGGAAGGGGAGGGAGGGGGAAGAAATAGATTTTGCTACACAAAACTGAAGTCTTCAGGTGTGGTCAGGCACCACCATAATAAACTTCAGGTGTGGTCAGGCACCACCATAATAATAAATTGGTGCTCCACAGTAATAAGGTGTTTGTAATTATACAGTAGTTAGACATCACCTTTCATACAAATAAAAGTAAGGCATATGAAGAATTCAAATATAGATTCCATTTACATTAGAAACATAGTCAAAGGGTCTAATCTTGCCCTTTGTAATTGTTTTCCAAGCCTTTTTCACGAAGAAAATTGAATGGGAATATCTACCACCACCAATAATATTGACAACCAATACCAGGCAGGTCACCTTTGGTTGTAATAGTGCATTTTCCTCTGGGATGGGGAAGGAAGTGGATAAGGATTCTGTGGTGGGACAAATGATTTATTTGCACTACAGAATGTTTATTTGCATGGTGTACAAAATAGCAAGATTTATTTGCCAAGCCAGAGTCCCTCAGGTATCCTATAAATATAATTACAAGAGCACATAAATATATTTATACTATGCCAGTAGGCCTTTGGCACCACAAAACTGATTTTTTTCCCCAGAGTGGGAGATTGAGCATTTTAGAATGGAAATAAATCATTTATTTCAACTGTTAATTCAGCAGTAGAAGGTATGGTCAAAGAGAACAATTTATCCAGAATGACTGGCATCACAACAGAACAATATCCAAATCTGATATATCTGGGGTATTAGAGATTGACTAGTTGTGATAGAACTGTGATAGATTGACTAGGCTATGTGACGGTACAAAGTGGCACATGAAGCATTTTTCTAATAAAGCTGTTATCTTCAACCCGTTCATGTTTTTTAAAGTTTTGTATGTGTATCTGGCACACTCCAAACAAACCCAAGACTTGGAAGACTCTTTTGTCCCATCACCAACTATTTAAATTAATGGACATGTTTCACAAACATCAAGGATAATATCCTAATACAACATTGTCATGGATTAAAATGACAATAGCATTGGCATTTAGGGATTTTGTTTTCACCTTCAAAAACTGAGCCACTGGGATGCTTTACAGATTCATTTTTCTGCATTTTTTTCTCTTTTAATGACTCATTGTGGCAAAAAGTTGGAAACTGGCAGTGAAATATTATTGTCTTTCTTTTTCCTCTTTATTTTTGTCGTTACTCTTTGAAGACATAATGGACTACCTCACACAGAATAACAGTTGTCTGTATGCTCATTCGCTTTGGCAGTGCTTGCGCCATCAAGGACTCAGGAGAGGGCCATTTTGACTGATCTGTACATATCTGCATTTTTTTACATTAAAACTCTTCCAGTGACAATTCCTTTTTGGAGCTCTGTGTGTATGCATACATACCCTCCAATTGGTCACAGATAAAAATAGAGCATGACACTTATTTGACATATTCTGGTTCATATTTGCGATTTTTTTCGGAGTCATGTACCACCTATACATCATTTTATAACAATTCTCTCTAACATTGATAAGATTTGGAAGACTCTTTTGTCCCATCACCAACTATTTAAATTAATGGACATGTTTCACAAACATCAAGGATAATATCCTAATACAACATTGTCATGGATTAAAATGACAATAGCATTGGCATTTAGGGATTTTGTTTTCACCTTCAAAAACTGAGCCACTGGGATGCTTTACAGATTCATTTTTCTGCATTTTTTTCTCTTTTAATGACTCATTGTGGCAAAAAGTTGGAACCTGGCAGTGAAATATTATATTTTCTTTCTTCTTCCTCTTTTGTTTTTGCTGTTACTCTTTGAAGACATAATGGACTACCTCACGCAGAATAACAGTTGTCTGTATGCTCATTCGCTTTGGCAGTGCTTGGGCCATCAAGGTCTCATGAGAGGGCCATTTTGACTGATCTGTACATATCTGCATTTTTTTACATTAAAACTCTTCCAGTGACAATTCCTTTTTGGAGCTCTGTGTGTATGCATACATACCCTCCAATTGGTCACAGATAAAAATAGAGCATGCCCCAGTGCTGGACCTCCTGATGGCACCTGGTATTTTTGGCCACTGTGTGACACAGGGTGTTGGACTGGATGGGCCATTGGCCTGATCCAACATTGGCTTCTCTCTTATGTTCTTATAGCATCCCTATTCTCATACAAAGGATCAGTTTGTGACCCACGGTGACCTTTATGACTGTATATTGTTGAGGATTTGTTTCTGATGATGCATTCTGTATTAATTTACCTTAGAGAGCCTTACCTGACATTGATTTAAAAGCCAAATTGGTGATGACAATTTTGAGTGAAGATAGACTTGAAAAACACTGTTCTATAATATGGAACAATTTCCCTATGAAGAAAGGTTAAAATGCTTGGGGCTCTTTCGCTTGGAGAAATGACGGCCGAGGGGAGACACGATTCCCCGGCATCAGGGAACGGGCCTCTGGGGCGGGGGGATTTGGCAGCCCTAGTGGCAGGGATGTTTTTTGCCTACCTCGTATGGCTATTCAAAGGTTGTGGAATTGGCATAGGGTGGTGCTGTTTAATTAAGTTGGTCACTTTACGTGGACTGGATGGTGCTGGGTGAGTGACATGTGGCTAGGGGAGCACCAATTAGCACAGTTTGGAGGCTAGAAGTCTAGAAGGATCAGTCTTTGGGTTGTGAGACCCAGGGTGAGGAATGCAGACATGCCTTTTGGGACTGCATGGATTGATCTGCCACTTAAGTTGTGTGGTTTGGTGGCTGGATCTCCATGGCATGGCCCACTTGCTGTGCCAGTCTGCAGTGAGCCATGTATATTGGCTCGAGCTGGGGGGCAGGGTGGCTCACCTGTCATATGATTGGGGAGGGGTCAGGAATGACCCCTAGGCTTGACTGTGCTGCAAGTTAGTTTTGCCCTTGCCATTTATTTGCAGATTGATAAATTTAATAAAGTGGTCCTTAGTTTATCCAATCTCTGGTGCCTGATTCTTTTTTTTTCCAAATGAGGGGGCAATACCTTATTAGTTGAAGTTCATGAGATAGCAGGCTGAGCACTTCCTGGTGTTATTTTTATAATTTTTTCCCTCAAAACAGTGGGATACAAAAGGGAAGAGGGGGTAGGGAAAAATATAGATTCATCAAATTTATCAAATAATATGGTTTATTACAACAAGTAAAATAAGATATATTATCAGATGTAATACATATTTCAAATATAGAAGCAGACAATAAAATATCAGTATTACAGTGTTTTGGGATGGGTTTTCTCTTAAAAAGAGTAAACAAGAACTTTCCTAATGTTAGTAATAATCTATTAACAATTAGAGAGATTACATCTTTAACAGCTGAATGCTAAAATTAAATAATCAAAACCTGAATATTGTTTTAATTGTTAGTCTGAATCTAAGTTTTATTCTTACTAGATATTTAAATGCTAGTGGAATACTAAATAAAAGGATTAAAACTATAATCAATATCTTCACCTTTAATATGATTTCCCGATAATTCCAAAACTAAAAAAATAAATAAATTAGCTATTCCCATAATATGAGTAGTAAGCTTGCCATTTCTGCTGAAATTCTTTCAATGGTCTTCTGTTTTGAAGAGTGCCTCCAATGAAGAGGAAGAGCAGGCCCAGATGCTGTGTATGCAGCATCCGGGTCCTGGCTGGGGGCAGAGCTGCCGAGCTTTAATGGCTGGCTCCGCTCCTGGCTATTCAGTTGATGCTGGAAGCTCAGCCCACCCTCCCAACCTGATCTCTGTACAGGCTTTGGCTGGTTGCCTGTTTGTGGAGGCTGGGTAGGAATTTTCGATCCCTGCCTGATTGGCATGATAGGTTTTCCCAGTACTGAAACTGTATTTTTTCAATGAATTTTTGTATCCATTTAATCATGCAGGGATTGACCTGTTCTTCTTCAGAATCATATTGAAACAATAACTTGTAAATTCATCCTAATAAATGGTCTTTAGATTGTGGTGTTTCTTCCTGGTGTTTTTAAAGGCCACATCTTTTTATGTATTTAAATACTAAAAACAATGTGGAGGAGCTGACTTTGAGTACAAAAACTGAGTGGAGACTGAAGAGATAAGACTAAGATTGCCAGCACTGCTTCAGCAAATGTCATGACATTTTTGAGCATGAGGAAGTGGAATTTGCAGAGGATTTGAAATCACTCCAGGCTGCAGGCAGAATGCTGATTGGAATAGGTCATAGGGACCATATCACTCCAGCCTTGTTCCATCCACAATGACTCTTAATTTGCTTCTGGGCCCAATTTATGGTGCAAGTATTGATGTAAAACTGTGTATGACTTTGGACTGGCATACCTAAATGACCACCTACTCCCATATGAACCTACCTGACCACTTCAGACATCTTCAGATGCCCTACTTCAGGTGCCCTTACCATCTGAGGCTAGATGAGTGGCAACTAGGGATGGGCATGAATCCAGAAATGAACCCCAGTTTGAGCACAAACCAGGCCAGTTCATGATTCACGAATCAGGGGTTTGGGAGAATGTGTCTCCCACGATCTGCCCATGAACCTCCATGTTTTTCATGGAGGTTTGTGGGAGACATGTGCTTGGGCTCCGCATTTAAATGCCTTCAGAGCTTACTTCAGATTCAGGCTGCCCAACTGAAAGTGAGCTCTGAAGGCATTTAAATGCCTTTGGAGTCCACCTCTGGGTCAGGTGGGCCTGACTGAGCTCACTTTTGGAGCTCAGCTGAGTCAGGTGACCTGACTTGACTGAGCTCTTAGAGTGAGCTTTGAAGGCTTTTATAAGCCTTCAGAGCCCACTTCCAAGTGGGGCCTGCCTATATTTGGGCCCACCCATATAAGGGTAAATAAGAATAATAATAATAAGAAGAGATTGGATTTATACCCCGCCCTTCACTACCCAAAGGTGTCTCAGAGCAGCTTACAAACTCCTTTCCCTTCCCCTCCCCACAACAGACACCCTGTGAGGTGGGTGGGGCTGAGAGAACTCTTGACAAATAAGGGCATATAAGGCCTATAAAAGCCTTCAGAGCTCACTCTGGGAGATCATTTGGGCTGGCCCAACCTGGAGGTGGGCTTTGAAGGCATTTAAATACCTTTGAAGCTCAGTTCCGAGTGGGCCAAACTCCATGAACCACAAACTGGTTCATGCAATGGAGGAGTTTGTTGGAGGGTCATGGTTCAGGGTTCATGAAAACCCCAAACCACAAACCCCCAATGAACCTCCATTTCCCTGGTTCATGCCTACCCCTGGTGGCAACCCAAAAACAGGCCTTCTATGTCATGGAGCCAAAACATTGGAACTCCCTCCCCAGGGAGAATTATGTTTTCTTCTTCTATTATTGTCTTCCACCAGTGGGTGGAGACTTTTTGTTTTGTATGGCTTTCCCTCACTAACTCTCTTTAGCTCTTGTCACAGACCTAAGCACCCTACTTTTGGTGGAGAAGGGGTGGAGCTAGGGTTGCCATGTGCCTGCTAGGGGCAGGAGGTCATATTGAAGGAGATACAAGCACAACAGGCTTCCAAGGAAACCCAAGATTCCCCATAATATTTTTCTGAAGCCCCTATGCTACATAAAGCAACTGTAGGAATCCAAGTCCTTTCCCACTGATTACATTTTTCTAAACCATGAAAAGTTAAAGGCCATTAACTGACATAATTTAAACATCTGAATTTCTCTTCATAAAGATCAACCTCATTGACTATTTAATATTCAGTGGAAGACACTTTGTACAAAGTATAAGAAAGCAAACACATTTACTTCTGTCTTTTTATATGCTGGCTTTATGCTCATATCTTCGTTGAAAGAGGATAAATGGAAAGATAGGTCAGACTCACAGTGTGAAAAATACAGCATTAAATGAGCATTAATCTCCAATACAGGTCCCAAAGAGAAGGAAATTGCCCATAGACTCCTTAAATGTTTGAAGTCATTCACTGAATGAGTGTTGCATTAAGAGTGATCATGTAGAGGTATGTGGAGGTCTACATCGATGGGGTAGAGGTATGTGGAGGCCTACATCGATGGGAAAACTTTTGTCTATCAGTACACAGCAAGCAAGGCTTAAATAACACATAACACATAATGTCTTTCTTGTTTTCTAATTTATATTACTCTGATTTTGTCGGAAGCATTGTAGTGAATGGTTCATTAGGTAAGGATTCCATGGTTAATCCCAGTGCCCTTAATGTACTTTCTCCCCTAAAGGCTTTATATAACTGTGTTGTTATGATCAAGGCCCAAAACAAGCATAAGGAAGATCAAGGATCTCCATCATGGATGTTTGAGCATCTGCCAGTTTGGCTCAGAGCCTCTCTGGCAGTGGTGATTAGGCAGCCAATTAATTAGTATATGGAGTTTAAAAAATGATTATATTTTGGATCTAGATTTTGAGGAGGGCACTGTTTTCATTATCCCTCATTTTTAGGAGTAGAGTTACCGTTCGGGGTTCCATTTTAAGCATTTTTTAATTTTGGATTTTGGAAATTTTATATTTCATATTTCATTATGTCATATTCATAGAGAACATTATAATAGTCTTGATATTACCATGGATAGATGGGCCAGGTCATGGTAGGAGCCATCTTCTGGGCTAAATTAAGCTTGGAAGGTGTGTTTTTCACGGCTGCATTAACTTGCTTCTTTAGCTGTAATGCTAGGTCCGGTATAACCAAAAGGCTCTTAATTCAGTCAGCAAGGGTCAGCTGAATTCCATCAAAAGTGGAAAGTACAATGTCCTTCAAGACCTCAGGTTTCCCAATCAGCATTAAATCTGTCTTTAAGCCTTCCTTTAAGTCTCTTAAAATTTTGCTCATAAATCTAAAAAAGGAGTCTCAGACGTTGCAATCCTGACCCAGCTTACCTGCAGCTACCATGGGTCCACCTAACTTGGTACTCTCTACTCTGACTGTCAGTAGTGACTGCCCAAGATCTCAATTAGTTGAATGTCTTCCCCTTATTGAAGATTCTTTCATGAGAGTTGCTAGTGATTAAGTCTTGGATCTTTGGTACAAAGGTATAGTCTTGGGCCACAACCTCTGTTTCTTGCATTCCAGAGGAAAATGCCACAAGTCCTCTAGTGAACCACTCTGTTGGAATCTTTCATCTTAGTTTGCTAGTTTACCATGGACAGATTTTTTTACATAGGTCTGTAATGAAAATATGCATTGTCACCATCTGTATTCTTAAGGATTATGGTCTAGGAAGGGTGGTAGCCCATTGTACAGTTTTAGTTTAGTTTATTGTAATTAGCCATTGGCCGTTACAAGATTACAAAATACAAATTGTGAACAAAAACTATAAGTTAATATCAAAATATACAAAAGTACCAGAAATCAATAACAAAATATGACTAATTTAATACAGTAGCCTGAATAATTCCCCTTTCTGTTGCCACCTTGGAACATATATTCTTTGCAGCAAGGGCAAATAATGAAACT
>NW_015172024.1:511529-512695 GCF_001447785.1 Gekko japonicus | reverse complement strand
AATGGGCTGACCTATCTGCAGTACAGTCTCATTTCTCTCCCTCCCTCTTGTCCATCCTTGGATGTCATGCACCTAGCAACCAAAGAGAATTACATTATCTCTCGGGTGTCTGATTGGCCAACAGGCCTGGGGTCAATCACAGACCTTTCCCCATAAATCTAGTCTTTGCACTATGTAGTGAAGCTAGGAGTTGGTGACCACTTGGCACAGCAGTATGTCAGTGGCCTTACAGCTCCCAGTGTGGCATCCTACTTGATTGCTGCCTGTACTGGCTAAGCTTTGATCATCTTGTCTTGCTGGAACTGAGTGCCTCACTGAACCTGAATGGTAACTGGAACCTTGTTTCTATGTATTAGCTATGCTGGAAAATATTAGGTTTATTTGTTTTATTTCCTTCACTGTCTAGTCTTGTTTTAAATGTTTTTGCACCTTAAATAAATAAATATATTTTTACTTTGTCATGGTTTTTGCCTTCATTGACCTCAAAGCCTTTATCCAGAGCCTTAACTTTTGACCACCTACCAGCGAACTGTTTTTTTGTGAGAACTCAGTCTGCAGTCCCACTCTGTAGGCCTGACTTTTCCTGTTAATTCCCTGAGTAGCCAGGAGACTTGGCCTTTCCCTCCTAGGCTGTTGGGATAGATTAGAAAGGCCTGGTGGCACCTACCAAGACTAGGCTGAGTTTTAGACTCTCTCTAGTATTTTGTAACTTTGTTTTGTTGCACCCTTTGTGTAACCAAAAGTCCTTACCCGGGGTTAGGACTGAACTTTTGACACTCTATAACACAGCCATTTTCTCCAGGAGAACTGATCTTAGAGATCCCCAGGTGCTGCCTGGAGGCTGGCAATACTAAGGGGAAGGCCAGACCTGTAGATCTGAGGGGTAGAGCCCGGGGAGGGCAGGGTTTGGGTTGCGGAGGGACCTCAGCAGGATATAATGTCATAGAGTCCATTGCCCAAAGCAGCCATTTTCTCCAGGAGAACTGGTCTTGGAGATCCCCAGGGGCTGCCTGGAGACTGGCAATACTAAGGGGAGGACCAGACCTGTAGATCTGAGGGGTAGAGCCTGGTGAGGGCAGGGTTTGGGGTGTGGAGGGATTTCAGCAGGGTATAATGCCATAGAGTCCACTGCCCAAAGCAGCCATTGTAATAGCTGGGAAATTTTC
>NW_015172024.1:495460-511406 GCF_001447785.1 Gekko japonicus | reverse complement strand
AACTGTTTAGAATATTGGAGGCGAGACTCAGGCAACGCAGCCAGTGGATATGGACAACTTCTGAGTGACAGATCAGGGAGCAAACTGATTTGGGAGCATGTGAAATGTTCAGTAGAGTCCATGACCAAAACAGGACTATATATAAGGAGAGATATCTGATTTGACCAAGAAGTAATCTTAGACACAGCCACAGTTCCAGGACCCTCAGTAGGTTTTCTTATTCTGCATCAATTTAAATTAATATAAATAGTCATGCAGTCACAATTCTGGCAACATAAGTAAATTTTCCTGTTCTTCATCCAAGTAAATTATCTTATCTCTAAAGCTCAAAAGATACAAAAGTTACAAAAGATACAAAAGATACAAAATCTCTATTTTATCTCTAAAGCTCAAAAGATACAAAAGATACAAAATCTCTATGTCACTATGGAAATACATGTTGCTTTGATTACATACAGGCCAAGCAAAGATGATGATGATGATGATGATGATGAAGATTAAGAATTGTCATAGTCAGATATCTGACTAGTAGATGGTGTTCTGCAATTTGTAATCTATCCAAATTCTTGGGAATTGCAGATGTATCTTCACAGGATTCTTGCTGTTCAAAGTAACACTATTTTCTGGAGTTCAGCTGGTGTTCTTTGCTCAATGTCCAAACACCAGAATGTTCAGGTGTTTCTTGAGACTACAAGGCACTGCTCCAAGGGCTCCAATGACAACTGCCACAACAGTAACCTTCTTCTCCCAGAGGCTCCCCCATGGGATGCTAGCTTGCTGTACTGATGAGGCTTGTGTGCTCCAGTGAAGCAGAGGGCTATGTCATCGGCAGCATAGCAGCTACAAAGCTGCTGGCAGGGTCTCCCATGTTAGATAGGCCTCTACTAAGGAGTCAGACTAAATGCACCCCAAACCCAAATTCAATATGGTGAGAAAACCGAGTTTGAAATCTGTACTAGCACAGTCATCTCCTGGGTTAACAACGACCATATTAGAGATTGGTGTTCCTGGATCTTTGGTGAAAAATAGGCTACAGGATACAGTGCTACTGGAAGCAGGCTCATCATCATCATCATCATCATCATCATCATCATCATCATCATCATCATCATCATCATCATCATCATCATCATCATCATCATCATCATCATCATCATCATGCTTCAAGGGGCACACCAGATTTGACTACTGCCAGTTTGATGAGTCTGACTTGATTTCCCCTTATCTATCTGACTGAGTCATGATATAATAATATTAATCATATACAAATAGAGGCATAAATATTTTCACAAATTGCTCTTAATTTCAGCATAGGCTACATTATTCCACTGAACAAAGATTAAACATAAAGCTTAAAAACAGCAATAGTATTTTGATGTCTTTGGTTTTCCTGTAGCACATCCAATGTGCATTTATCAGAATGAGATGTTGGGCCTTTTATCCCATTTGATATAACAATTGGTATTGCTGAGTGTGTGAAACTTTATAAAATCTGAAGTTAGTACTGGAGATTTCATTCCTCTGCAAACCACTTCCACTGCATTGCACATTAATGAACAGCTGTCACAGGGTTAGGGGAAGTAGTAAAATTCAACAGTCAAGCTGAACTGATACAGTTCATTACCAATCGAATCATGTTCATACAGGTACCTCAAGTCTTGCTACAGCAGGTTCAATGGACTGTGATAGCTATGTTGTATTACAGCTCTAGATCATAAAGTTTTATCAAACTATATAATAAAAAAATACTGCCAACATGGACATTTTTGTCTCATGCACATATTCCTCTCACTGCTGATACTTAATGAACATTAGCATTTGACTTATTGGGATTAGGCAAAATTGGAATGGCAATGGAAATTCAATTTCTGACTAACTCTGCCAGATATTGACATTTTATGACCATCTGTGACCTAGACACTTATTATCCTTATATTTATTTTGGAAATCCTCCAATAACACTACAGACAGATGGATAGTGTTGAAGTATGTGGCATGCTGGTCTTGTAATACACTCATCACATTAAAAAAGAGAAGTTTTCTATTACTTATCTATTAAAGATTCTAATGAATATATAGAAGTGGCAAAAACATGTTATATTGAATATGTAGTAATGATGAAACTAATGTTGCAGTCAAAATAGATTAGTTATGAAGATTGAAACTTAAACTTAAATGATGGATACAATTGTACTGCAACAGAATAAGAACCATTGTATTTTATAGATAATACCTTAAAAATTATAATGAGGGGATGTAAGGGGAAATAGTTTCTGTCTTATACATTTTGTACTACATGATTGTCTTCGAGAAATGCAATTATGTTTTATAACCCCCCTTTCCTTTCTTTTCTGTATCCCCAATGTTTTCCTAAATTAAAAAAATAATAATTAAAAAAAGTTTGTTTGGTCTGCTAAAAATGAAGAACAAGAGAAAGAGAGAGAGCGCAATGGAAAATGTGCCACTATGCTCCCATTAGTTCCCATTGCAGGATAGTGTTTGGAGCACTGTAAGCACCCAAACACAACAGTTAAAAGTACAGATAAAATACAGCAAAATCTGCCAATGCAGTTTACTTTCCATGAAACATTATCTGGAAAAAGTCATTTTACACACTTTCCTAAATGTAATGAGTGAAGGTGTCCTCTGCACCCACTCCATAGGCTATTTCATAAAGAACTGGACCTACCACAGAGAAAGCCATGTCTGTTGCCAAACAGATAATTCTAGGCAAGGGTACCACCAGGAGATAACTGGTACATGAGAGTAGATCAGAAATTGTGGGTAGTATGAGGACCCCAAGCTAAAATCTCCCATTTCAGTAATTAAAGCTTTGGTTAATATCTATTCCTTCCCATCTTTGGCAACAGTTTTACTTCCTACCTCATATATCATGTCAGGCTTATTACCTGCAATATCATTAGATGGGAATGGGCAAATTTAACTCAGAGGACCGTTATATCTACTACTGTGGTGAAGAATTTCATAGAAAAAATGGTTTGGTTAATATCTATTCCTTCCCATCTTTGGCAACAGTTTTACTTCCTACCTCATATATCATGTCAGGCTTATTACCTGCAATGTCATTAGATGGGAATGGGCAAATTTAACTCAGAGGACCGTTATATCTACTACTGTGGTGAAGAATTTCATAGAAAAAATGGCGTGGCCTTTATAGTCAACAAGAGAGTATGAAGGACAGTAATGGGATACAATCTCAAAATTGACAGAATGATCTCGGTCGGAATCCAAGGCAAAAAATTCAACGTCACAGTAATTCAAGTCTATGCCCCAACCACTGATACAGAAGAGGCTGAAGTGGACCAGTTCTATGAAGACCTACAACACCTCCTAGAATTAACACCAAAAAAAGATGTCCTTATCATCATAGGGGACTGGAATGCTAAAGTACGAAGTCAAAAGGAAACTGGAATAATGGAGAAGTTTGGCCTTGGAGAACAAAATGAAGTTGGGCTAAGGCTAACTTTGGCCCTGGTCACACTGGGGAAAATATGCATGGCCAAAGTGCGGCTTTTTTGAGCCACACCAAAAGAGAACCGTGGTGGCGGGATCAGACAGATCCCCCCAGCCGCCGTGCAGTTCCTCCCCGGCACGATCAGATGCTGGGGGGAAGCAACGGACCGCAGAGCGAGGTGAGCCCACTGCGCATGCGTGTGCATGCGCAGTTCGGCAGGACCTCACATGCTGTGGGAGAGGCGGGCACGCCAGCAATCACACGTCTGCCCTGCAGCGGATTTTTCGGTAAGTACTAGTGTTTTGTAGGGTTTTTTTTAATCCACATCTTCGGCCGGAAGAGACGGATTGGGGACGGGTGCGCGCAGCTTCCCAGATGTTGCGGTGTGATCACGCCCACTTGATGCACCCCCGATCTGTCCCTCCTGCGGATCAATGCCTCCCATGTGACCGGGGCCAGAGTTTTCTGAAGAGAACACGCTGGTAATTGCAAACACCCTCTTCCAACAACCGAAGAGGCGACTCTATACATCGACATCACATCACCAGATGGGTGACACCAAAATCAGATTGATTATATCATTTAGAGTCAAAGATGGAGAAGCTCCATACAGTCAGTAAAAACAAGACCTGGAGCTGACTGTGGCTCAGATCATGAGCTCGTCATTGCAAAATTGAGGCTTAAACTGAAGAAAATTGGAAAAATCACTAGGCCATTCAGGTTTGACCTAGATCACATCCCTTATGAATATACAGTGGAGGTGAAGAATAGATTTAAGGGACTAGATCTGATAGACAGAGTACCTGAAGAACTATGGATGGAGGTTTGTGACATTGTACAGGAGGCAGCAATCAGCACCATCCCAAAGAAAAAGAAATGCAAGAAAGCAAAGTGGCTGTCTGATGAGGCTTTACAAATAGCTGAGGAAAGAAGAAAAGTGAAAGGCAAAAGAAAAGATTTACCCAACTGAATGCAGATTTTCAGAGAACAGCAAGGAGAGATAAGGAGGCTTTCCTGAATAAACAATGCAAAGTAATAGAAGAAAACAATAGAATGGGAGGGACTAGAGATCTCTTCAAGAAATTTGGAGAAATTAAGGGAACGTTGCGTGCAAAGCTGACCATGATAAAGGACAAGAATGGTAGGGACCTAACAGAAGCAGAAGAGATCAGGAAGAGATGGCAAGAATACACAGAAGAACTATACAAGAAGGATCTAAATGTCCTTGACAACCACGATGGTGTTATCACTGACCTCGAGCCAGACATCCTGGAGTGTGAAGTCAAATGGGCTCCAGAAAGCATTACTAACAACAAATCTAGTGGAGATTATGGTATCCAAGCTAAACTATTCAAAGTCGTAAAAGATGATGCTGTTAAAGCTGCACTCCATATATCAGCAAATTTGGAAAACACAACAGTGGCCACAGGATAGGAAAAGGTCAGTTTACATTACAATCTCAAAGAAGGGCAATGCCAAGGAATGTTCAAGCTATCACACAATTGGACTCATTTCACATGCTAGCAAGGTCATGCTCAAGATCCTCCAAGCTAGGCTTCAGCAGTATGTGGATAGAGAACTGCCAGAAGTACAAGCTGGGCTTCAAAGAGGTAGAGGAACAAGAGCTCAATTTGCCAAAACATCTACTTCTGCTTCATTGACTATGCTAAACCTTTGATTGTGTGGACCACAACAAACTGTGGCAAGTCCTTAAAGAGATGGGAGTACCAGACCACATTACATGTCTCCTGAGAAACCTGTAGAAGGGTCAAGAAGCGACAGTTAGAACTGGGATTTTCCATAGCTCTCCAAGTGGGTGCAATGGCGCGGTGTCTTCTCCATCCCAAAGAGTCATGGGATACATTCCAGGGACGCACATGGTCCGTATGTGCAACGGCAGGCCCAGGCCAGCCTATTTCTAGGCAAGCATGAGATGCAGAACAAAGCAACACACAACATACAGCACTCCCTGAATACACAATGCATAGGTATTCATGCTAGAGACACACATAAGCAGCATCACCACTATACAGAAATACAAACATAAGCTCATATCGTTACACATCACTCCTTGGCAAATAGAAGGGGAAATCACGGAAGCAGTGACAGACTTCATGTTCCTGGGATCCAAAATCACTGCAGACAGTGACTGCACCCATGAAATTAAAAGATGCCTGCTCCTTGGAAGGAAAGTAATGGCAAACCTAGACAGCATAATAAAAGGTAGGGACATTACACTGCCAATAAAAGTCCACATATTCAAAGCGATGGTGATCCCAGTAGTCATGTATGGCTGCAAGAGCTGGACCATAAGGAAGGCCGAGCACCAAAGAATAGTTCTGGAGAAGACTCTTTTGAGAGACCCTTGGACTGAAAGGAGATGAAATCAGTCAGTCCTAAAGGAAATCAACCCTGACTGTTCCCTGGAAGGCCAGATACTGAAGCTGAAGCTCAAATACTTTGGCCACTAAATGAGAAGGGAGCACTCACTGGAGAAGGCCCTGATGCTGGGAAAGACTGAAGGTCAAAGAAGAAGGGGATGGCAAAGGATGAGATGGTTAGACAGTGTTACCGATGCAATGAACATGGAATTGAGCAAACTCCAGAGGATGGGGGGAAGACAGGGGGACCTGGCATGATGTGGTCCATGGGGTTGCAAAGAGTCAGACTCGACTGTGAGAGTGAACAACCACCACCATATTTTGTTATATCAGCTTGAAGTAAGAGATGGCTTCCTTTACTTCCCGTTTTGTGTCTCTTTAGTTTTAACTGCTGCCAGTACCAATTCAAGGAGCTCCTTCCTAGTCAATGATATGACCTTACTAGAACTTCCTAGATTTGTTAATTTTAGAATTACAGTATAATACTGTGCAGAGTTACTCCATCTTAAGTCCAGTGACTTCAATGCACTTAAACTAGAGTAACTGCACAGGATTGGTGTGTTATATTTCTTAAGGTATCTTCTTCTCTAATCTTTGTGCACTTGAGTAAATATACTATGTTGGACAAAATAAAAACAATAGTTATTATTACGACTTACAATCATTCAGTACTACAAATAAAAACTCATATTTTTTCAGTCTTTGATAAATACTTTGAAAATATTACATCCTTTCTTTGTGTGAAAACTCATTAAAGTTGGATCCTTACTTTGCATGATGCCTGAAAGATCAAAAACTCTAATACACAAGTCTCAAATGCTGTTAGGTGTAAAATTTAAAAACCCTTATTCTTAGTAACCTAATAAATGATAATGCCATTTTACGCTCTTTTTTAATTCTCCAGGGGTTTGGCTGTACAGGTGACAAATATGTTAGCTATTCTAAAAAAGGAAAACATGAACAATTTCATTATAGTTAATGAGATTACTATCCTGTTGCTTAAAGGTAAATGTATGCACAGACACACAGACACACACAACATAAGGTCTTCTCGAAAAATGGCCAGCATTTCATTCATTGTAATATTTAACCCATGAACAATATTTGTATCACATTAAAATTTTCTTATTACTTAAAGATATCCATTTCTATCATACATCAATGAATAATGTGAGCTTCCCTAAGTGAGAGGCATAGGAACAGGATGTCTTCAATAACTTAGTGTGATGAAACACTGAAATGGGGAACAGGAGTGGGTCCCATAATGGGGAAATGTGGAAAAGCCCTCCTTTACCAAATCCTCAATTTTGGTTTACTGTTGGAACATACAGTTTCGTGGCCAATATTAGAGACAGGAGAACTAGCAGCAACAGAAGAAGAACTAGCTGAAGGAGGAGCATGAGAACTAGGAGAAGCAGCAGCAGCAACAGCAGAAGAACTAGCAGAAGAAGCAGAAGCAGAAGAAGATGAAGAAGAAGAATGGAATTGTAGAGTTGGATGGGACCTCCAGGGTCATCTAGTCCAACTCCCTGCACAATGCAGGATATTCACAAATACCTTCCCCCCACACCCCCAGTGACCCCTGCTCCATACCCAGAAGATGACAAAAACCCTCCAGGATCTCCAGCCAAACTGGCCTGGATAAAAACTGCTTCCTGACACCAAAATGGCAATCAGCATTTTCCTGGGCATGTAAGAAAGGGCCACAAGAACTAGGTACTGATGCAATCCTTCCTGACCTCCCTCTCATGGGCTGCGTTCAGACTGGCAGTTTGGCCCAACAGCCTAACGTTTTAGGAGCATTTCACTAGCAGATTAAAAGGAAGCTTCGTCCTGGGCTAGGATCCAAATCCATCCAATCGTGTTACTAGCCCAGGAAGCACCTAACCAATCACCTTCTAGCAAGCTCCCTGAGCGGGAACATCCGTGATTAGTCCTTATGTGAACAACCTTATTGGTTGGTATTTGTACAGTGGGTGTGGCTACATTAGCCGGGAATGTTTAAAAGCAGGACAGCTGCAATGTAAAGGCTGTTCTGGCTATCAGATGCTGATCCGTGTTGGAGTTGTGTTCGAGTTAAAGAATAAAGTTGTGTTCTTGCTGAATCACTCTCCGACTGCTTTGTTAAGTGAGCGACTTAACACAAACCATGTGGAGAGCGGGTTGATTCCGGTTCCCTGACGTGTGAACACAAGTACTGTAAGGCGGGAACAACCCGCAGTCATTGATAATAGGTGCTGGCTGTTTCCGTGGCAGGCGCCCATGTGCATAAGCGCATGCAGTGGAGCACAGAAACAGCCGCTAACAGCCCGCTGGGGTGGACCAACAGTGCGAATGCTCCCTTGCGCTTCCTCCACGGTATCCTCCTGCTTCATTTGCTGCAGTGTGAATAGGAATACCACGATCAAGCCATTCCAGGTCTGTTCCAGGACTTTTTTGATGTGACTCCCTAGCACTGCAAACTGCCAGTCTGAATGTGGCCATGATCTGCCTGAGTTCCCAGAATCAGCATAGCTGTCAGATGGCCTCTGCTTAAAAACCTCCAAAGAAGGAGAGCCCACCACTTCCCGAGGAAGCCTGTGCCGCTGAGGAAATGCTCTGTCAGGAAGTTCTTCCTAATGTTTAGCCAAAAACTCTTCTGATTTAATTTCAACCCTTGATCCAGCTGTCTGCAGAGATCATCTGCCAAGGCGACCAGCACCATCTCCATCCCGTGGCTGGGGCGAAAGCCAGACTGGAATGGATCCAGTGTCGATGTGTCATCCAGGAAACTCTGGAACTACTTGGCTACTGCTTTCTCAATCATCTTACCCAGAATTGATAAATTCAAAACCAGGCAGTAACTGGCAGGATCATTAGGATCAAGAGATGGCTTCTTCGGGAATGGTACTACCACAGCCTCTTTCAGACCCTCTGGATAGACCCGTCTCCAAGAACAGGTTAACAATGTCTATCAGTGGGCCCCATATCCTCTCATTGCTGGCTTTCACCAGCCAAGAGGAACTTGGGGTTGGCCTGACAGCAGCAAGAATCCTGTCATCATCAGCAGAGGAGAGCAGTCTGAAGTTGTCAAGAACCGAATCCAAAGGTGGCCAAGGGGCCTCCAGTTACATACTGTATCAACACTGGTGGGTAGGTTGAGGTGAAGCGACAAGACTTTGTCCTCAAAGAAGCTTGCAAGTTTCTCACAACTAATTGCTGAATTACTACTCCCTTTGTGAGGGAAGTCAAAGATCTAACTACCCTAAACAATTGTGCTGGATGTGAGCTAGCGGACGTGATGGAGGCTGAATACAGTTCCCTCTTTGCAGCCTTCACCGCCACCTCATATGATTTCATAAGTGTTCTATAAGATGGTCTTGCAGCTTCATTGTGAACATGCCGCCAAACTCGCAAAAGTTGTCTGAGTTCACATTTCATCCCCCTGACCTCCATAGTATACCAATGATGATGAGAGCAGAGAAGATGTTGGGGGCTGACTACATAGACACATGGAATCATAGATTTGGAAGGGACCTCCAGGGTTATCTAGTCTAACCCGCTGCACAATGCAGGAAATTCACAAATACCTCCCCCTCCACACCCCAGTGATGACTGTCGCACACCCAGAAGATGACAAAAAACCTCCAGGATCTCGAGCCAAACTGGCCTGGAGAAAAATTGTTTCCTGACCGCAAAGTGGCAATCAGCATTTCCCTGGACATGTAAGAAAGGGCGATGAGAACTAAGCACCAATGCAACCCTTCCTGCCCTCCATCTCAAGATCTGGCTAAGTTCACAGAATCAGCATTGCTGTCAGATGGCCATCTAACCTCTATTTAAAAACCTCCAAAGAAGGAGAGCCCACCATCTCCCAAGGAAGCCTGTTCTACTGAGGAACTGCTCTGTCAGGAAGTTCTTCCTAATGTTTAGCCAAAAAGTCTTCTGATTTAATGTCAACCCATTGGTTCTGATCCAACCTTCTGGGGCGACAGAAAACAATTCCACACCAGGCTCTGTATGACAGCCCTTCAAGTACTTGATGGTTATCATATCACCTCTCAGTCGTCTCCTCTCCAGGCTAAACATACCCAGCTCCTTCAACCTTTCCTCATAGGACTTTGTCCCCAGAACCCTCACCATCTTCATTGCCCTCCTCTGGACACGTTCCAGCTTGTCTATATCCTTCGTAAATTGTGGTACCTAATAAAATGATACTATCACTTCACATGATCTGGATACTATAGTTCTATTGATACAGCCCAAAATTGCATTTTCCTTTTTAACTACTGCATCACACTGCTATCTCATGGTCTACTAAGATCCCTAGATCCTTTTCACACATACTACTGTCAAGACGCCTCCCCTGTCCTATAATTATGCACTTGATTTTTCCTACCTAAATGCAGAACTTTATATTTATCCCCATTGAATTCCATTTTATTTGTTTTAGCCCAGTTTTCCAGCCTGTCAAGAGCATCCTGTATCCTGCTCTTCACTACCCAAAGGAGTCTTAGAGTGGCTTACAATCACCTCCCCTTTCTCTTCCCACAACAGACACTCTATGAGGTAGGTGGGGCTGAGGGAGTTCTGAGAGAACTATGACTGACCCAAGGTCACCCAGCTGGTTTCATGTGGAGGAGTGGGGAATCAAACTCAGTTCTCCAGATTAGAGTCCACTGCTCTTAATCACTACATACAGATTCATAACAGAGTACTACGGTGAGCCATGTTCAAAGCCCCATTCAAGCACTGGGTGACATCGGGTGACATTGGAACAGTCACACCTACTGGGTGATTTTTTTTAGTACTTTTTAACTATTTTTTACTATTTTCCTATCCTTCTTTACAAGGTTGTTGTTAGAATGGTGTTAGAAACTATCTTGCTTTACAAAGTTGTTGGAATCCTGAGGCATTTTTGGCATGAAAATAAGATTCCACTCATGGGAACTACTCACAGGCAGATCACAACTGCAAGGCTTTCTTGTGCACATTGGAAGTTGTATGCTTGGTATAGTGTGGCCCGGCCACACGGAGAATTTGCAGCGCAAAAGGTACGAATGCTGGGCGGATTTTCGGGGTGCGATCACACTGCAACATCTGGGAAGTGTAGCGTACCCGTGGCCAACCCGTGGTGTGCCGCCGAAGATGCGCAGTTAAAAAGTACCTGCAAAGATCTACTAGCAAATGGTTTGCCATGGGCTGCAGATGGATTCGTTCGGTGTGATCACACCAGCGCCTATTCCCTCCGGCTGTCCTCTTTGCAACGCGCACCAAAGGACGAAACCCCGGTGTGCCACCGTTGCATCTGATTGCATAATGGTGGATCAGAATAGCCACACCTCCCCCCCGCGTTTTCTGGCACGTGTGGCCGGGGCCTGTCTTTGGTTTCAGCATGGTTGCTGTCTAGGACACGGTTGCCTCATGCCTTTAACATACCCTGTGCCAGTCACAATTCTCTCAGAACTAGGGATGAGCATGAACTGAACCATGAAACAAAATTCATCATGACTTTTCCCCTGTTGATTGTTTTCAAACCAATGTTTGTGACAAGACTACCATCACAAACTTCCACAAACTTTTAAAACAGTTCATGGCAATTTTTGGTGGTTCATGGATAGAGCAGAAAGCAAGTATTTAAAGGGACTCTGAGTCCCTGTAAATCCCTTTTTTCTGTTCCCTGTGAAAGCCGCAAAAACAGCTGAGTGGCTGGGAGCAGCCTTCTCCCCACCACTCAGCTGTTTGGGGCTGTCTTGTGCACTCCCTTTAAAATTTGAAGGGAGTGCACGAGGAACCCCAAAACACAGCTGAGTGGTGAAGAGCACCTGCTCAAGACAGCCTGGGAAAGCCCAAAAAACAGCTGAGCAGTGATGAGCCCTCCCCATGGTTCAGCTGTTTTTTTGGCTTTCTGCAAACCCTGTTTAAAGGAACAGTGGTCCCTTTCAACAAGTTTGTGGGATCATGAACCATGAACCAGTTTGGTTCACAAACAAAGCTCCTGGTTTGGTTCATGCTTCGACCATGAAACATGAACTGACATGAACCACATTTTTTCAGTTCATGCCCATCCCTACTCAGAACTCTCTCGGCCCGACCAACCTTACAAGGTATTTGTTGTGGAGAGGGGTGTGTGTGGAATGAGATTGTAAGCTGCTTTGATACTTCTTAAGGTTGAGAAAAATGGAGTATAAAAACCTTCTTCTATCAGCACACTGTTATTAGGAATGTAATCACACTGTTTAAAGGAGATATTATTCTAAGCAAGACGTTGCTCCTACTGAAGAATCTCACCTTCAGAAGGAAAAGGTCAGTCTGTTAAAAGTTCTTGCCACACCTGTTAAACTAGAAACAGAAGACATTCCACAAAATATTCCTGTTAGTGGCCCAAATATTGACTTGCCCATGAAGTTATTAGAGGAATAGCAGATCTGCCCATGGTAGAACTCAAGAGTAAAAAACATTAGCCTCATTTTTAGCTACTTTTCAGCTTTTCAGGCCTGGCTATAGGTCAGAAATAATAAGTGTGATCCCTGAATGCTCTGTGCTCCCATATATTCTAACTCCTCCATAAACATCTGAATTATTTGGACTGTATAGAGGATATGCTATCAGTATTTTTAACCATGCCGAAAGGCTTCCTATTTACCTGTGTCTGATATATTATAATGTCCTCTTTCATTGGGCATTCTTGAAATATACCTCATGACTGACTTCCATGTGTTATAAGAACAGAAAATAAGAGTACAGTTTAGAGAATTTCAGCTATTCAGTTAGGGGGGAAAAAACCTCAACCAAGAGCCGTAGCAGCAAAAATCATTTGATAAATCATCTTTAAAAACAGGAGGTTACAGCTCATTGGAATTATAGTTTGTAAATGCTTGTGCAATGACTGGAACTACAGAAAATCTTGTACTGCTTTGTGGACAGGTAAAAAATTAAGACTCATGGAAGAGCATTCTCCACTTATGTTCTAGTCAGCAGTTTGGTTAACTGTACTGAAAACAGAATAAAGTTTGAATCCAGTGGCACTCAGTGGTCCAGTTAAGACTGACAACGTTTTATTCAAGTTATAAGCTATCGTGTGCACACACACTTCTTCAGATACAAGGAAATGGAAATTACCAGTCCATGCATATAGGTAGAGGGTGAGTAGTGAACTAGCATACAGCATAATGAAGATGTTTAACAGATTCAACGACCAAACAAGTAATAACTGTTAAACATCTTTATTATGCTGTATGCTAGTTCACTGCTCACCCTCTACCTATATGCATGGACTGGTAATTTCCATTTCATTGTATCTGAAGAACTGTGTGTGCACACTACAGCTTATAACTTGAATAAAACTTTGTCGGTCTTAAAGGTACCACTGAACTCAAACTTTGCTCTGCTGCTTCAGACCAACATGGCTACCCCCCTGAATCTATGTACTGAAAACAGTCATTCTACTTTTGGGTTGATAGCTCCTATTAAAGCCAAGTACTGTCACAAATTGGATAGTTTACATCTGTTGCTGAAATGAAGAGAAGTGATGTGGCAATACTGAGTGACTCTCAGCTTTGATAATTTAATTAAAACCATGGCATAAATTAAAGACAAATGTATTACAGAATAATTTTATGAATGGGCTTTTAATTTGAATACTTCAGCTCTAAGACACAAAAACTGGAAGCATTGTAAAGAGAACTGTGAAAGGAGAAAGTATTTGTCAATACTGAACCATTGCCAATGTTGGGATCAGTTCAAATGAGAATTCTATACAAGCACAGTTGAGAGTGGTATATAAATACCAAACACCCACCAGTTTGGTTCATGTCCTGTTTGCTAGTGGCAAACAAGGAGTCAGTTTTTTGTGACACTGTTCATCTGCTCATCTATTCATCAGTCATTCATGGCTGTTTGACAGGTTGCTTCATTGTTCTTCCAAACAGTGCAGTAAAGTCCATTTGGCTTTTCAGTGCATGTGATAGAGGAGTTGGGGATTGGAGGGAGAAGGAATAGACAGTATATGGTTTTAGACAGGCAAAGTTTGGATGCTGTTCCTTGATAATAATGGTAAATAGTTAAAGCTGTCTAGTTATTGTCTTTAAGTCTGAAATGTTGAAAGAACAAATTTTGTAATCCTTAAGCATGCACACCTCCCTCCTCTGGTAACTGTCAGCAATCAGAGTAGAGTGGGAAGGCATTACAGGTCATGTTTACCAACTAAATTAATCTATGTTTTGTTATTTGTGACTCCGATGTTATTCTCAATCTATAAAACCCACTACACATTCTGTAAGATCCAAATCTGTATTTTCTTAGTAGTTCATAGTTAGGCAAATAGCAGATTGTCTTTCCAGCCAATTATCAGGTGTTCAGACACTTTTCCAGCCAAATACAGTCTTGGCATGCTGTACTTCCATATCCTTGGTGTAGTGGTTAAGAGCAGTGGACTCTAATCTGGAGAACTGGGCTTGATTCCCCACTCCTACACATGAAGCCAGCTGGGTGATCTTGGGTCAGCTCTCTCAGCACCACCTACCTCACAGGGTGTCTGTTGTGGTGAGAGGAAGGGAAGGTGACTGTAAGGAAGACTCCTCCAGGTAGTGAAGGGGCAGGGTATAAATCCAACCTTCCTCCTCAAAATAATAATGTGTGGCTCCATAAAAATGCCTACTCACAGAAATGTGTGATTTCTGCCATTCTCTTTTCTTTTTAGAGTATCTATATAATTGAGAATACCCATACATCACCTTAAACATACGTGATAAACATATGGTAAAGTAGAAGGCGGTGCACTGGTTCTCCACTAGTTGAAGACTGTCAGGATCAGGGAATGTGTCTAAACCACAACAACATCATACACTGAATGCTAACTTATACTGACAGTAATAGAATGAAAAAGTATGTTTCAATACTGTTTTTAAATTTTTGCAAGGATGGAGAACGTGGTATAGATATAAAGCCCCAGTAAAGTACATACTCTGCAGTCCTAAGTATAGTAACACTAAGTAACACTAAGCATGGAACTCTGTTTAGGATATTATTTTTTTTAATCTATAGTCCACTTTTCTCACTGAGATTCAAGACAGGTAATACAGTGTACATCAATGCAATCAATAGGATGTGACATCTAATAAACTATGCAATTGGAATAGGATTATGGAAATTTGAAAAGAGCAAAAAAATGAAATATTGAACAATGCAGAAAATGGCATTACATAAGTAGAAGACAGTGCAGTAGAGCATGATAATACATACAACAATCAGATAACACTGTATGTTGTAGTGTTCGCAGTCCCATGCCCTGTATTGAAGCACCCTCCTGAACTGTTTTGTTATAATACTAGGAATAAGGCCAATTGTGGTAATAAATACAACGAGCTCTAGAAAGAGGCTCTGGGAGAGTGCCAGAGCTTTGGGAACTCAGTGTCAATTTGCTGTGGTGACCTCCTCAAACCCCACCCTCTCCAGGCTCCACCCCTGAAATCCCCAGGAATTTCCCAACCTGGAGTTGGCAACCCCATCCCCTTCTGAGGTAACCATCAACCTACTGTTATTTGCCCCTCTGACTGCAGTTGACTTCTGCCCTCTCTCCTAGAGATCAGTTGTAATTCTGAGTGATCTCCACCCCTCACCTGGAGATTGGCAATCTCCCAACCTGGAGGTGGCAATGCTATCTCCTTCCCAGCCAAGCATCAACCTGCCATTATCTGCCCCTGATTTCAGCTTTCCATCTCCTCCCCCCTCCCTCCTGGAGATCAGTTGTGATTCTGAGTGATCTCCAGCCCCCACCTGGAGATTGGCAACAGTGGTTCCCTAGGAGGGAATGGCTGGTTGGGAGAGTGGTGTCTATGGCATTGTATCTGTCTGAGGTGCCACCCCTCCTCAAACCTCACCCTCTCTAGGTTCCATCCCTCAAATTTCCAGGAATTTCCCACCTGGAGTTGGCAACCCTATCTCCTTCCCAGCCAATCATCAACCTATCTTTATTTCCCCTTCACTCTTCAGCTTTCCTCCCCCCCCCGCACATGCAGTCTCTACCGTGCCTTGAAGCCCAGACTGCCACATCACATTGGCTATCATGGGGGGGGGGCATCTCATGGGGGGCCATCTAGGAGCCCCTGCT
>NW_015172024.1:442413-494837 GCF_001447785.1 Gekko japonicus | reverse complement strand
CACAATACTCTCTACCTCTGGAGGTTGTGGGCTCAGGATAAGATCTCTCCGTGGACTGGCCTCTGGCTCTGCTTCAGCCTCTCTCTCTTGCCCAAGAGAGCAGGGAAACTTCCATTCATTCCCCAGTCCAGCCAACTGTGGAGTGGTTAAATTTCTGCTGCCTCCCAGGGTTCCCCCACATTTCTGGTTTGTGCCCTGGTCAGCACAGGCAGCAGAAACCTTTCCTAACCTCCTGTAGGACGAAGACTACCTCCTCCCTGGATGGGCTGGAGTCTATATTGATGCTGCCCTGCCCCTTGGGACAGGCCCTCTTTTCCCACACTTTTTGGCCACGGGGCAGCTGGGAACTGTAGGCCAGCAGATGAGGAAGCCCCATTCGACCCAGTGAGTGATACCCCTGCAGGCCCCTCTCTGGAACTACAGCTCAATTAAACCTGATGGGGGAACATTTTAAACAAACAACCATTGGTGGCAGCCATCTTTCAAACACATTTTGTTACACCTACCAACAGCCACTGAGGGGAAAGTTAGTCTACACAGGAGGCAAGCAGGAGAATCGTCTTTGCCAAGAGAGAAAGCTGTTTGCCAGTAATTCTGACAGGGCACAGTGGCTGAATGGGGAGTGGGTGGGGAAGAGGAGCAAACCTGCCCCCCCCGCCAATGACATGCAGGTACTCTTGAGTGGTGGCTGACGGGCCAATGGCTGAGGAAGTGCATTGCACAGCCAATGCTGCAAAGTGCCACTCCAAAACACAATTATATATGAAAGATAGCCCTATTAACTTGATAAAAATGCTCTCTTGAACAATTCTGTTTTACATAGGTCGTGGAATGACACAGTTACGAGAGCCCTCCTGATCTCCTCAGGCAGGGCATTCCAAAGACAGAATGCACAGCAGAGAATGCACATATATGAACAGTTGTTGATTTTGCCCATTTTTAGGGTGGCAACTGCAGAAGACCCTGTTCAGATAAGGAGAATAGTGGATTTAGGAGTATAGGAGGAAAGGCAGCCCTGAAGATATGGGCGTCTAAGACCCATGAAAGACTTTTTAATGTTATACACAGCACTTTGAATTGAACTGGTCATTACTCAAGATGTACAGATTCTCTACCAAGGAAGCAGCACACACTAAATGTGATCTCTTTTTTCCATCCGGTCACTCCTAGCAAAAGTAAATATCTTAGTTTCTGGCTAAGGAAACCTTGAAAATAGTGTGCTGCTGCAGCAAAATGAACAACAGAGCGAAATAAAGCTTGAAGCTGTATCTCATCTACTTCCTTCAACTTAAGCTTACTCCGTAGTTCTATGCTGCTGGCCCCTTCCTTTTACAATGTTTCACTGGTTGTTTCTCACAACAAAATATGTGGCAAAGTGAACCAGTGGCTGACTATATGCCAATATTTCCATGTCAGCTACTGAGATGATAATATTTTTAAAATCCTGAACATTCTGAGAAGCCAGTTCTAAACCTAACAGATGATCTTGTACTCTGAATGCTTCCTTTCTAAGAAAGCCAGTGCTATTACACAAATATACAGTACCTTCAGGGTCACTGCTGGAAACTTTATCTCTCTTCTAGTGCCATCAATTTTTGAATGGCTTTTATGAGACTTCTAAACAGGAAAGATGGAAACGGTCACTGAAAGTTTGATTTCAGAAGCTGGAAGGCATAGTGAAAGCAAGGGGCAACATCAACTAACTGGCAAAGCATGGATGCTTATGGTAGAAACTGACTGTAGGGGATCAAAATGAAGGCTTCTTGCTGAAAAGAGAGCAGACCTAGGTCCCGGTCACTTCAGGGGCTTGGGATTCCTTGATCTCCTTTAGTAGCTAAAAGGGTCAGAGGCCCCGGTCATACGGGCTGGAAAATGGGGGGGGGGGGGGAGCGTGGCTGTTTTCCCCGGAGCAAAGTAACATGCGGCAGCCTGATCACATGTCCCATCTAGGTCCCGTGGTTAGGCCATTAGGTGCCAATCACACGGCTATCCCGCAGCACGGCAAAGAAGTGGCACAGCGCAATCACACCAGCAATCGCTAGGCACCGCTTCCATGGGAAACAGGAATTTTTTTTCACACCTAAGTTTGTGCATGCACATGATTGTTTGTGTGCATCCTGTGGAGACTTACAAAAGAACCCCCATCCAGTGTGCGATGGGACATGGATGGGTGCCAGATACCACGGGATTCAAGCGGAAACGCGATCAGATGCCCACCCTTGCCCCGTGTTTTCCGGAAACTAGTATATTGTATGTGGTAGTTTTTTACTCTGCATCTTTGGTGAGAAGCCACGGGTGTACTACGCTTCCCAGATGTTGCGGTGTGATTGCGCACCGAAAATCCACCTATCATCCGTGTCTTTAGTGTGGCAACTTCTCCGTGTGAATGGGACCCTAGATGGAGAATCAGTCAGATTATACAGGCATTAATTGAAGCTCAGGTCATGATCATACCATTTTCATTTCTGCTTGTGCTTCAATAGGACAGTTTGCTTGGGAGAATGCCACAGTGTGTGGATGACCTGTTATGCCTGAAAGAAAGCATAATTCACATGTGATATAGAAGGCTTCATAGTTGCCAAACCACTCTGTAGTCTACACCATCTTCCAACTGCTTTTTTAAAAAATATATCTATACAAATGAAAATAATAGCTGACTACACCCAGCTTTAATTATGGCATTTTGGAGTATTTTATTATACATTATAACAAATGCTGAAAAAGACTTTCATGGAGCTGTTAATTACTTATACTATGCAACTGTATTAACCTTTCCTGACACAAGTAAATCTTTCTCTTTAAACAAAATGCCAAGAAATTCTTATTTCTTAAACTACAGTAGTAAGAGGAAAACAGATTTTTCAGTAATGTGAGACTCAATGCCCTCTTCATAATTTATGGCACTGAAATTCACTGTGGTTTAGAAATGTTATGGCAACTTCAGTCTGTTGGAATATGCAGGGTCCATCATGCATAGACAAAGAAAATGACAAAAACATCCTGCAGGGGGCAGCAGAGGGGACAACTAGTTAGCATAGTGAGATTAGGGACTTCCTACTATTTTCAGATACTCTGCTTCCTGTCTCCTGATTGGCTCAGTTGGGGTTTTTCCTGCTCCTGCTGAGATCTCCTTGTTACTGACTCTCTGCTAGTTAGTTAAACAGTTAGACTTCTCTTTCTATGGCTAAGATTTGTGATTGTATTAGAAGATCACAGACAACCTCTACACCAACCTACAAATTTGTTCGTATATGGACACCTGTACTAAGCTTCATGTCAGCACAGGACTTGCTTCCCTCAAATCCGACCTATCATAAATGGCTCCATTTTTAAAGCACTCTCGAATCGACCATTTGTTAAGAACTCTACCCAATGACCAAGGTTTCTTTATCCCAGGAACACTAGCTTAATGAGTTATACTGGATTCCTCTTCTAGTTTTATGGATAGTTATAAGAAATAATCTGTGAATGTTATGACTTTTGGCTTATTCTACTATAGATTGAATCTATTGTTATTTTTTCATACTTAATAAAAAAAACAAAAACAAAAGTGCCACCATAATCACATTTCTTGTTGGCTGAAAGTAGGTGTGAGCTGACAGACACTCTTGCATATTCTAGTGATCCATGGAGGAGCACAGGTGTGCAAAGTTTTGACAGTTTAAAGCTTGCCTAAGGTTAGAATTGCCAGGTCTGGGTTGGAAAATACTTGGAGACTGGGGGTGGATCTGAGAGACAGTGGGTTTGGGGAGGGGAGGGGCCTCAGCATGGTACAATGCCATAGAGTCCATCCTTCAAAGCAGCCATTTTCTCCAGGGGAGCTGATCTCTGTCAGCTGGGGATCAGTTGTAAAAGTGGGTGATCTCCAGGCCCCACCTGGAGGCTGGCAACCTTACCTAAGGTGGATAAACTGGAAACAGCCTGAAAACTTTTCTTGAAGGAGGGAGATAATGGAGGCCAGAAACAGGAAGCACATGTGGCCTCCCTAGCTGAAAAGTCAGTTACCTCAGCATTCCAGCCCTGGGTGCTTCCACTCTCTACAGTGACCCTTCTGTTTCAAGCATGGAACTGAACAGGCTAATTTTAATGCTGTGTATCATTTTTCATTTAAGTTTTAGGTTTCACAACACTTTCACAGAAATCACTAGTATAACTTCCATGGCACTAGAGAAACATGTTTGTAATTTATATTTAATTTCTTTACTAAATATAGTGGAATTCTTCCAGTTCCAGGATTTTAGAATACTGAAGGCCATCCAGTCCAACCTCTGTTCAACTCAAGAAAGAATGAATATATGAGGAATGGATAAATATGCTATTTTTAATATTCAGACAGATTAAGGGGGAAACAAACAAGCAACAGAATTATCACTTCTGAATACTTTGCATGTACACTTAATCTAGTTCTTTGGATATATTTTAAGCATTCGAGGTATCCATGGTATTGAAAGGAGAGGAAGTAAACGTAAAAGTAGATATTAAATTAATTTTTAATTTTTTCTTCTGAATTATATGTATCTTGAAAGTAAAAATTGGTTCAACTTTTTATAAAAAATCCAAATTTCAGATGGTAGCTCCCTCTAAAGACAAAAGGAAAACTGACATTAGTTTCTGATTCCTTGCAAGGCATCCAAAATCGAAAGAAACAGCTCTACAAAATGAAAGCTTATCCAATTTTAGACCAGCGCTCAGAGATTATGCAAAAGACTTGTCTGAAGGTTACATTTAAAGCCTGAGGTCCAGGATAAAAATGTCAGTTCAAATGTATTACAAGTAACAGTGGACAGATTATGTGTGGGAAGGTTGAAGGCTGATTATACAGGAGCTGAGCACATCCTTGAATATCATGAATTACTTCTATCTCCAGATTTGTCTTCCTTTTGAGTTATGTAATAAACTGCTTTAGGTAATGTCAGAATTCATACTGAGTCACTATTTTTTATTCATCAACATACTGGTTGATGAACAAGTGAAAGAGCACTGTAGTGTGTGTGTTCCAGGCTAATACCTTATTGCTATATTAAATACTGAAATGGCATACCTCAAAATGGTTGATATAATTAATATTTCTGAGTTCCAGGAATAATTGGTTATTACAGCAATACACCAAAGTAAATTGCCAGTAATGATAAGCACAGAAAAGTGTCAATCATAAATTGTACTCATGGTTTATATTCTGACCCCTTAAGAAGTAGAACAGTCTCTCTCTTGCTGAATCATACCCTTTTCTTCTCAATTTCTTCACAAATTTGCCCTGCCTCCTCACCATTGGGCCTTAATTTCTTCACAAATTTGCCCTTCCTCCTCACCATTGGGCTTGGGGCAACACTGCCCTCCCACTCAGCTGGTGCCCGCCACCCAAGAGCAAGGTGGGAAAGTGGCAGTGAAGGCCTCAGTGGGCCCACCGGTAGCAGCTTCAGGCAAGCTGCTAAGAGAAGTGAGGGGCAGAGGGAAGCTTGGCTGGCCTGCCTGGAGCAACTGCAGGTGAGCCAGTGAAAGTCACGGAGAAAGGCGAAAGAAGGTTAGCAGCATTTGACACAGTTGATCACAATCTTTTGACCCACCACTTCACTGATGTAGAGGTCCGTGGGGTAGCCTTGGAGTGGCTTTGCCTCATTTCTCCAAGGATGGGGACAGAGGGTGTCAACTAGGCACCCATTAGTATGTGGGGTCCCTCGGGGGGCAGTCTTCTCCCAGATTATGTTTAACATCTATATGTGCCCCCTCACCCAACTGGTGCAGAGTTTTAGGATGGGATGTCACCAGTATGGCACCCAGCTGTATCTGCTGATGGGTGGCCAGCCAGATACCACCCCAGGAAATTTCGCTGAGGGTCTGGAGGCTGTGGTGGGATGGTTGAAACAGAGCTGGCTGAGACTGAATTCTGTTAAAATGGAGGCTCTGTGGCTGAGCAGGGGGAATAGAGGTTTGGGGTGTCCACTCGAGCTCTTCACAGTATGCCCTTGATACCGGCACCAACTGTCAAGAGCCTGGGTGTGATTCTGGATGCCTCCTTATCAGTGGAGGCCCAGATCACAAATGTTGCCAGACTGGCATTTCTCCAGTTATGCCAGATCAGGCAACTGGCCCTCTACCTGTCCCACCCTGACCTAGCTATGGTAATCCATGCAAGGGTCACATCCAGATTAGACTGCTGTAACTCGATCTACATAGGGCTACCCTTGAGACTGACCCAGAAACTTCAACAGATCCAGAATACAACAGCACAGGTCCTCACAGGAACCCCGTGTATGACACATATTCAACCTGTGCTGCAGGTGAATCATTATGTGAATGTTTTTAATTGATGTACACCACCCTAACTAAAATCCTGACTAAACTTGTGCTCTTATCCAAAGCTTCAAATTCCTGTCTGAGGACAGAAGTTTTTCCTTCCCCCTATTAATCCCCTCCCATCCAGTGGATTTCCATGCGGTCTGACTGGCTGACGATCACCTGGATTTGCCTGGTGCTAAAATCACAAGGAATGATTTAGATCCTTAGAGGAGCAGTGGGACTTTGCTCCAGGAGAAATTTAGACAGGTTGTTAAAGGTCAACACCAGTACCTTGAATTGAGCTTGGAAACAAATAAGAAGCCAGTGCAGATAAGCCAAGACTGGACTGATATGGACCCTGTGATCCAGTCCAGCCCATATTTTGACTTCAGCATTAAGTAGAACAAGTGGAGACCCACAAGAAACTTGTGGAATGGTTATCCTTTGCTTCCTCCTGTCTCCCTCTACCTCTCTCACACCCTTTCTCCCTTCTGCCCCCCCCTTTTCTTTTTCTCCTCCAGCTATGGCATTATACTGATCTACCTGGCCTGGGGAAGGCAGCTCCAAGCCCACATGAGCTGTGTCCAGTCCAGCACACAGATGGCTGCACCTGGGCCTTACAGAGCTGTAGGAAGAGCCTAACTAAGTTGTGTGAGGTGTGGGGCTGGCTGACTGATGCTCTTCCCATCCTTCCCCTCCTCCTTTGTGGATACAGGGCCTGGGTGGGCTGAGACTTGAGGCTTTTGTCCAGGGCCATTTTTTGCAACATATATACTGCAACAACAGTTGCAACATATTTCTTGATTAAATAAATGCATTTTCACTTCATTGTCTTTCCTCATTTGACTGCTGCTTCAGAACTTCACAAATTCCCCTCCAGAATTGTACAGATCTTACTGACTTGTGAGCGTTCGTGCGTGTGTAACCGCACATGAAGGAGAGCCTTGCTCTTAAGGTGACATTTTGTTTTTCAACTTTGCTTTTGACTTTACTTTTCAGCTAATTCACCAAAATTCCCAATACCATTGATAAAATAAAAATATAGGGCAGCCAAAGATGAACAGAAATGTTCCCAAATGCCAGTGTTCTGGGCTGTGTTACCACATAATGCAACAATCTATTGATACTTATGAAACCTTCTGGAATGCACTGAACTTTGCAATTGTAAACGGGAAAGGTTTCATATTTGCATAGGACACCTTACGAATAGTTTTGCATTCTAAAACGTTTGGGGGCTAGTAATTCAATAACAGGCATTTGTATTATTACAATTCAGGTAAATTTTAGCTGAATCTGTGGATTTCTTTAATCACTTAACTCTTTTATTTCTCAGTATAAAAGTGCTCCTCCCAAAAGGAAATGTCATATATAAAAACTATAAATAGTTTTTACAGGTGGGAAGATATCACATAGTAATAATTTCTGTATGTTCTTGGTACATTGGCCTCAGAAAATGAAAAAGGCAATGTACTGTAAATTGATGATGTCTACTGAATCATATTTTAATAGAGAGAAAATGTAGTAGTAATGATAATGATAATATTAATAATACTTAGCAGTTATATAGCTTATTTCAAATGTTTAAAGAACTTCACACACATTATTTCAAGAGTCTGAGCCTGTGTGTTCCAATTCACATTTAATTTGATCATGGTCCTGTGCAGCGTGACTGGGAAGCATTTATGCACAAGAATTTCTGGATGTAGTACAGCATAAACAATAGGGGCTATGATCCAGCACAGAATTGTCCATTTAACTGGATTGTGATACAGACCAGGAACAACTGGAGGAGGAGGAGGAGAGGAGATTGGATTTATACCCCGCCCTTCACTACCCAAAGGAGTCTCAGAGTGGCTTACAAACTCCTTTCCCTTCCCCTCCCCACAACAGACACCCTGTGAGGTGGGTGGGGCTGAGAGAGCTCTTGACAGAAACTGCTCTTTTTCAAGAACAGCTCTTATCAGAACTATGGCTTGCCCAAGGTCATCCAGCAGGTGCAAGTGGAGGAGTGGGGAATCAAACCCGGTTCTCCCAGATTAGAGTCCGCGCACTTAACCACTACACCAAACTGGAATGTAGAAAAACAGTGTGACTATTATAAATCTACCTTGTTACTTTAGACAAATAGTCCAATATTCTATTCAGAATTCTGTTTTAGCTGGAATCGGGTGGTAGCCTCTGGCTTTGGACCCTATTAAATCTCTCACCAGTCTTCATACATCCAAGTTCCTGTTAAAACAATCAAAACTGGCATTTGTTTGTTCGGGATTGCAGTAAGCTGCAGTTTGCAAGTGGTGGCTTGATGCACGGCCACCAGCTGTCCTTCTCTTCACACCAGAGGAACACTACCTATTCAAATACTTATTGCTGGTACACACTAGACCAAACGCCATCATAGCTATCATAGTGACAGCTGCGTCTGATCTGCAACAATTATCAGGTAATGTTATTTATCATCATGGCACAAAAAGCTTCCACCGCCTATTTCTGTATACTAAGTCTCTGTTAAAGGGGCAGGACATTCCCCCCCCTCAATAGTTGGCAACTTTAAGTAGGGATCGGATGTTACTAAATTTTGAGACAACACAATTTCAGCTATAAAATCCAAGTTTTGATGAACTTTCAGTTGTCTTTTTTTACTGAACATAGTAATAAAAGTTGATAGAATTATTACTGTTAAAATTAGCATATTTTGGGCAATAACCTATACATGACAAAAATAGTGTAAAAATGGAATAAAAGAGATGATTTTTAAAAACTGAAAATACCAGCAACAGAGATGGGTAAAAAGCCTCACTGCATCTGTAAACAAAAGGAAATGTAAAAGGGCATATTTGTGTATTCATAGATCCATTGTACTCTATCATTGTGTATGCAGTCTGGAAGGAAAGTGTTTATTCCCTGGACAAGACTGGAGCGACATGATAAAGTGGTTGCTGTTATGGTCCCACCTCCCACAGGTTCATGGCTCAGTCTCTTTCACCTGCCATTAGTAGCTCTTGATTTAAGAGATCAGAACCAGGGTAGCAACACCACTACACAATGATTCCCAGAAAGGGAATTATTTTCCCAGTAGCATACTGGAAGAGATAGTCCCATGTCCACCTCTGTTATGTCTGTTAGAGAAAGAGAGAGACAAAGAGAGGAGCTGAGCTAGCTCTTCTCAGTTTCTTTCTTCACCCTCCTTTCTAGACATCTCTTTCTCAGCTAGAGACAAAGCTGTCCTTTCCAGCACCGTCTATGCCTGTGTGTGTTTTCCAAGCAATCTGAGGGCTATCATGGAGCTGAAGTCTTTCTTGCAAAGTTACTCTTCTTTCCCAATGATCAGGCTTCTACAGAGAGCAACAACTCTGATTTAAGTGTGTAGCACAGATAAATAGGAGTGATTTTATAATTAGCGAACACATAGCTAGCATAGCTAGAGGGGGAAAAAAACAGAAAAGCTAGCTAGAGTTACCTTACATTCTGAGAATCACCCCAACTCTTTGTAATTTGACCAATGGGTCTACCTCTGCTCTCCTGATTTTTTAGGATTGGACAAACCAAAAGATCAGACAGTGGGGCACATGGCTGGGCACCCCTATTTCTGGGGTGCCTCCAGTTTGGTTATGGACCATTTGGCTCCAGTTGTCTCAAAGATTATGGCAGGGGAAAGATAACATCTCAGTGGATGCTCCACTGCTTGTTCTGAACTTTCCCTAAGCCATCCATCCCACTAAAACCTCCACTCTGCCCCTTCAGTGAAGCTGGGGGATCTGCCTGCCTGCTCTAGTAAATATATGTGTATCGTTGGAACATCTGAGTGACCTGTCTTCCAACAGATAAGCCTGGCTTATTCCAAGGCACATTTCTCCTGTTCCAGCAGATGCAACACTGGAATGAAAAGAGGGGGGGGGAATAAATAAATAAAACTAAATTGAGCTGTTGGTGTCATTAATTTAGCTTTAAGATCCATGGAGAAATATCATAAAAAAGTAAAACTGTTATATCCATTTAGACTAGGGAAGGGGGCTGACTTTTGGAAAAGTCATCTCTAGAGCCCAACCTATGGTTACCATCCTTTAACAATCCTTAAATAGTTGTATGGTGCACAGACATTCAATAGTTGGAGCTTTTCCCATTGTGCATTGATGGGGTATTCAGAATCTGACTACTTGTCTGCCATAAAACCTTTTAAAGTGTAGGATCCCTTAGAAAACAAAATAATTGCAACCTCAGAGGTCTTCACAAGGTCATTAGATCATCACACTGAAGAATCTGTTTAGGCATAAATCCAATTTAGGCCCTTCTTTAGTTTTCCTTTTTTTCTTTCGTACAACAGCAGTTCACATTGAGCATTTTAGATGTGAAGAGACACAATTTTGCAATGTCCTGAAAAGTGCAAAGTTTCCATTGTCCAGTTGTCATTTAAAGGAAAGAAGTTCTAGAAAGTTCATACCAGTAGATAAAAACTAATTAGGCAATAGAAAACAGTTGTTGTGAAAGGAGGCTTGTGCACTTGTCAGGAATTACCCCTTGAGAGTTCCACTGCGGTCATCTCTTCAATGTCTAATGTTTCTAATCTCTATCAATAACCCAGATGTGCAGAATAAGCTAATTGGATTTGCTGATGCCACAAAAAGGCAAAATTGAGGTCACCACTGAGCAGCACGTAAAATTCAGAACAGATTTAGATCTGCTGCTTAAGTGGCCTGGAGAGAGAGCAAATGAAATTTTGAGTCGGCGAGTGTAAAGTAATACACATTTGGCTTCAAAACAAATTCATGAATAAGAATGAAAAGAATTGAACTAGAGCAGGAGAAAATTGAAAAGGACCTTGAAGTAATAGTATATATACTTTATTGGAAATGTGTGATAATGTGGAGGTGCATCTTAGAATTCCAAACTGGAAAACCTTGGCAGTCAAAAAGAATCCATGTGAATACTGTTTCATTGATCATTATTTCATTTTCATCACTGGCTATTAGACGTGATATGCATTTGTGTCTATCCCAATTTTTCCATTTTTTAAAGAAAATGAAAAGCAGTCAGAGGAGGCTGCAAGTCTGAATGAAGAAGCAGGCAGTGGATGGGATTTGGTTAGCCTAATCCCTTCCTGCTATTTATAAGGATTTATGGAAATGATGCTAAGCAGTTCACTCAGAAAATAGAAGTCCCCATATATATTTTTAATTTCAAAGAGAAGAAAAGTGGCTTTTGGAGAGAGAAAGGGAGGGAGGGAGGCAAGTTTTGGGGAAAAGGTTAAGGAGTTGCCCTACACCTCCTGGTTTGCAGGTTTGTTCATTACAAAATTACCTGTAAGGGACACAACTCAAATATAGCTTGGCCCCTTCATGTGCACTCATTGATAGCTATGATACAAGAACACAAAAAAGTTTGAGAAGTTGTTTGAGAGTAATCCTTAACATCACATCTTATTTAAACGGCTGCTATATATTCAGAGTGTTGAGTGTAGTATCCTGGGCCTGCACTTGAAGCAAGGTTATTATGTAGAGTTTTGATTAGTTTATTGACACAAGTAGAAGCATCTGAAAGCCAGACATGTGAATTTATTAGAAGAATTGAAGAGGGAATGTCCGATTCTCCAGGCATTCAAATAAATCCACGTTTGTAGCAAAGTAGCATTTATTAAAGTGATGGTGAAAACAGGAACACAAGGACTGTTAAGAATGGAGACTACCTCTGGGGTACAAGGTAATAAACAAAATCATACCAGGCCGTGGCCAATGGGTCATTTTCCCGCATGCGGGAAAGCAGGTAAAACAGGCGCCCAAACCCCTGGGAACAAACGGTCTTAAACATAAACATTAATTCGGTTCACAAGCCCTAGCACATACTAATCAAAGCAACTCCAAAATCCTTCCAACCTCCAGCAGTTGACCTTGGGCATTATCTAAGTTTCAAAGCAGTCCTAACACACAGAGAAAGGAATTTACCTAATGAACACAGCAGAAGCAACAGGGAGACACAGCTGGTATCACGGGAGGGGGGGGAATGAACTCAAGCTAGAAGCATACAATGTTACACAGAACTCCATGGCAGCTTGCTGACAGGGAGGGGCTCAGCAGGAGTGTAACAGAGAAAGGACTTCAGTCCTTCCAATATCTTGATGGCCTTAGGCTAGGCTAAGAAGAGGGCATTAGTTTATTTTTAAGGGTATGAATCACCAGGGTGATAGGCTACTTCCAGGAGAATGGAAAAGAGAATTTGTCACTATAATTTCCAGATTTATTCTCAGCAAATTACCAAAGCACCGGTGTCCATTTCTTTATTGAGAAAGGGTGTCATGAAGTTTCAGAGAGAGATTACCGAGGAGAATCTCTCCTATATAATAATTCCATTTTCATCTGGCAAAGTTCTATGCGCGCCAAAATCAGTTGGCTGTCTGATCCGTCACTCTGAAGGTGTCCGAATCCATTGGCTGCATTCCCAAAATCCCGCCCACAGAAGCACTGCCCGCCAAAATTCACCTCAGAACACAGCTTCACCTCAGGAGAGAAGCTTCCCAGTGACTGTGGCCCTGCTGCTGCCCTCTGCTGCTGCTCTTGGCCCAGCCTTGGGCCCTCCCAGAGCCCCAACGATTCAACAACATAAGCAGCCAGCCTCCCCCCCATCATTCCCACTTGTCTGCCGGGGGGCTGACGGCACATGAGGTCTTCTATGAGAGAGAAGGGTTTTATTGTATTTAGCCATAGGCCATTACAAACCAGAGAAAAATACTATAAAACATAGATAATTGTATAAAATAGAGTAAAGTCTAAAATATTATAAAACCATAAAACCGTTGGTTATGAACAATTAATTAAATCACAGCATACCCACTAAGATCAATATTAACTAGTACCCCTAAGAACAGCGTTGGCCCATATTTTCTTTGCAGCCAAGGCAAATAGAGCCATTCTATAGGATACATTGACATTGGAATCAGGTAACAAATATACAATCTTCTCAGGGTCTGGATAGAAACTTAAGTCTGATAAAATACCGGAGAGAAATTTTAACCTGGGTTGGGTATACATTGAGCATTCAAGAATATAATGGGGAAGATCCTCAATAACAGAAGCGCCACAAATACATAAGCGCTGTTCCTTGGGTGTTCTACTATAGCGGCCAAGTAATACGGCCGTTGGCATTGATTCAAAGTGCAAAGATGTGAAAGCTGCTCTAAGATTATGGTTATCTATATTAACCAGGTAGGGTGATCTAAAATGGTCATTCTTAAATGATTTGAACCAGGTAGCAGACTGTGATTTTAAAATTAAGTGTCTATCTAATAGAGCATCCTGCTTAAATACCCATTCTCTAAGGTCTGAATTGTTTGTTGAAGGACTAAGGAGGTCGTCAGGAATGAGGTCTTTTAGCTGGTGGACTCGCGGCCAAGGAACAGGGGCAACGGGATGGTTGGGATGAAGTCCGCTGCCAAAAGCCTGGGCTGCCCGAGAAAACCGCTGGGCCCCACCATCGCCACCTTTGGATCGTGCCGGGACGTGCTTCCATCGTGCTGGCCCTCGCTTCCCTCCCTTCACCTTGCTCCACCGCTGCTGCAATCTCCAGCATCTGGGATCGCCACCGCCTGCTGCCGCACACTGCGCAACCTGGGACTGCAGCATACAAGAGCCCTGACGATGGCATGGATCGCTATCCCCTCAGCCCTTCGGTAGGCCCCACCCTTCCTCTTCCAGCACTTGGAGCTCAGACCGCTGAACCTCCGCTGCCTCGGGACCTGGCCCTGCCAAGTAGGCTGCCCTCTTCCCCACTGTGCCTGACGATGGCGCAGATTGCTGTTCCCTCGGGCCTCCGGTAGGCCCCACCCTTCCTCCTCTGCCACACAGAGCTCAGGCCACCGACCCTCCACCACCTTGGGACCCGGCCCTACGAAGTAGCCTGTCCTCTTCCCCAGCATGCATGGAGCTCTCCTAAGGCTGCCTCCTCCTCCTCCTCCTCCTCTTCCTTTCAAGACAATGTGGAGTACTTTCACCCCTCCCAGGGCCCCTTCAGGAGTCAATGACAACCCCCCCCTCTCTTTCTTTGCTGCCAAGAACTGACCTTCTCCCCTGCCTGCACTGCTGGAGTGGTGATCCCTTCTTGTGGTCTGTGGACTACACAGGCCTCCTCTGTGGGCAAGCAGACTGGCAGTGGGGGAGAGGATTTCAGCTTGGGTCTGCTTCCCAGGGACTGCTTTAAATTCTGATTTAGCAGCTCCACTGGAGCACTTGGGTGCAGGTATCATGACATTACACACAACTCCCTTCTAGAAATGTTTACAAGGCCTAAACGCCAACAGGACACATTTCTAGAGGCTCTCACACCTATGTGAGATGTGGACGTGTGTGTGAATTGTCTCTGTGTGTGCCCATGACCACGATCCATGGATGCTGACACAGAAACATCCATTGACTTAGCAATAATGTTACCGTCATATCTGTGGGACTCCAGAGAGCTGCTCTAAGTCACTTGCCTCCATAATGTGTCACTCAGAGGCTGTCCCTATCCACTGGCTGCCTTGCCTGAGTCCTGCACTTTCTGCACATATCACACGCTCCTAATACTACAACAGCTGCTGTGATGTGGCACTCAGGGCTGAGAACATTGATATGACTGCAGGTTGGGAGGGGCAGACCTGAAGACTGAGAGGGAAATACAGAAGATATACCTTTATGCTTGCCTGGGGAGGAGATAGACTTGACAACTCTAGCTGGGAAACTCCAGGATATTTCAGGTATGGAGCTTGGAGAGGTGTGGGTTTGAGGAGGGGTGGGTCCTCAGACAAGCATGGAGAGAGCATTGCGGTCATACACACAGATAGCCAGCAGCCACACAGCCAAGGCATGAGGCAAACCGGAGACACATACACACTGTCATCCAGCTCCGTCTGGCCATGCACAAACAAGAGGACTCCTGGAACAACTGCCAGAGGTGGGGCATGACACATATGTTGCAAACATTCAGAGACTGTGTCACAGTGGGATACAGCCTGTGAGTGGGGGGAACCTTCAACCACACCCGGGGTCTGAAGCACTGTTCCCTTTAAGCTGAGTTTGTGTGAACTACCTCACAGTTCTTTAGCATTCTTTAAACATCACATCTTTCTAGATCCTGTTGTATTGCTTCTGCTTTGGGGTGCCAAGATTCCATGCATTCCCTCAGCCATTAGCCCATCAGCCGCCACTCAGGAGTACTCGTGTGCCATTGGCTGGGTGCTGGGTCTTCTCCTCCTGGTGGGAGATCTGTTGTCTGGAGTTCAGTTGCGATACCTGGTGATCTTCAGGCTCCACCTGGAGGTTGGCTGCCCTAGGCATAGCAGTCAGTGCTTCAGAGCAGGCTCTCCTAGATCCAAGTTCTTGCTGTAGAAGCTGAGTGGGTGATTTTGGACCAGTCACAGACTTTCAGCCTAACCTACCTAACAGGGTTGTTGTGCAAGTCAAAAGGGGGAGAGGAGAATGATGTAAGCTGCTTTGGTCCCCATTGCAGAGAAAGACTACTTTTCCTCCTGGGAAACCATGGTTGCCAATCTCCAGGCGAGGGCTTGACATCACTCAGAATTACAACTGCTCTCCAGATGGCAGAGATCAGTTCTGCTGGAGAAAATGGTGGACTTTGTGGCAGTCAGGGCTTTAGAGCATGGAAGAGGCTGCAGGTGTGTGTGTGGGGAAATGGAAAGCTGAAGAGTGAGGGGAAAATGAAGGTAAGTTAATGATTGGCTGGGAAGGAGATAGGGTTGCCAACTCCAGGTTGGGAAATCCATGCAGATTTGAGGGGTGGACCCTGGAGAGGATGAGGTTTCAGCAGGGGTGGGACCTTAGACAGGTACAATGCCAGAGATTCCACCCCCCAAACCAGCCATTTCCTCCTGGGTGACAATGGTTGCCAATCTCCAGGTGAGGGCTGGAGATCGCTCAAAATTACAACTGCTCTTCAGGTAGCAGAAATGAGTTCCTCTGAAGGAAATGGTGAACTCTGAGTCATTATACCCTGTTGAGGTCACCACAGCACATTGATGCTGCATGGCCAAGGCCTTGGCACTCTCCCAGAGCCTCTTTCTAGAGCTCATTGTATTTATTTCTACAATGGGCCTTATTCCTAGTGTCTAAGATGGCTGTAAATTCTGCTGTTTACACTACTTTAAAATATTTTGAGGTACATGTAATTCAAGGGTGACTAGTTGGAATGGCTCACTAAATGCAGGATCTCAGATTGCTGAAATAGACACTGAACCCAGGATCTCAGACTCTTGTCTCTTAGGATTGTTTCCTCAATCCCCTCACAAATCATTAACATGCTATTTCTCTGAGGTAACCTACCCAGCCTAGCACAGGATACTAACCTAATCCTGCCTCTCTACAGGTGCCTGAGCTCTAATCCCCTAGTCCTATCAATATCTGAGCTCTATCTACCTAGTTCTACCATTGTATGAACCCTATCTCAGGATTTCCACCCCCTGTTATTGTCAGTTTTTCCACTTACTTTCACCTTCCCTCTCTCTCTGGCAAGTTTACAGCCTGTCATTGTTAGAAACTCTAGAGATTTGCATACACAGCAGGAAAGCAGGGACTGGCTGTGATGCATGTACGGTGGAACAAGATGATGTCCATCCTAACTGCCTACTCCTATGCAAACCTACCCAACCACTAAGGTAATCTTTTGAGGTCCCACTTTGTGTTTCCCTGCCTTCTAAGACTAGGTGGGTAGCAACTCAGGAGTGGGACTTCTTGGCCATCGCACCAAAACTATGGAAATCTCTCCCCAGGCATATTTGTCTGTCCTCTCCTGTGACTGCTTTCTGTCAGTGGGTAAAGAGTTTTTGTTTGCCTGGCATTCCCTAAATGACCCCTCCTTCTTGCTTTATGTTTTAATTAGGGTTTATGTGCTTTCAATATGTATTTAGGTTCTGTTTTAATTGTTTTTATGAATTGTCTGTTTGCCTGCCTACCTACTGTTAGCCTTCTTGATGGTCTTGACTTGGCTGAAAGGATAAATGCTGTATTTTAGGCTCCCTAGTAAGTAACTATATTCTAGATTCTTTTAAATAAAATTTATTTATTATGAAATTTTAAATGCTCTTTTTGCTATCTATTTTGTTCTATATATGTGTATACACAGACACACACACACATATGTATGTATGTACGTATGTACTAGGAATAAGGCCCATTGTGGAAATACATACAATGAGCACTAGAAAGAGGCTCTGGGAGAGTGCCAAGGCCGTGGGCACTCAGCATCAATTTGCCATGGCAGATTCCACCATTTTCTCCAGCAGAAGGGATCAATGCCATCTGGAGAGCAGTTGTAATTCTGAGTGATCTCCAGCCCCCACCTGGAGATTGGCAACAGTGGTTACCCATGAAAGAATGGCTGGTTTGGAGGGCAGAGTCTATGGCATTGTACCTGTCTGAGGCCCCACTCCTCCTCAAATCTCACCCTCTCCAGGCTCTATCTCTCAAATCTCCAGGATTTTTCCATCTGGAGTTGGCAACCCTACTTCCCAGCCAAGCATCAACCTACCGTCATTTCCCCCTTATTGTTCAGTTTTCCATCCCCCCCCTACAGACTCTACCATGCTCTGAAGCTCTGACTGCCACGTCACATTGGCTGTCCCGGGGGGGGGATCTCAGCAGGGTATAAGGACACAGAGTCCACCATTTTCTCCAGGGGGATGGATCTATGCCATCTGAAGACCATTTGTAATTCTGAGTGGTCTCCAGCCCTCACCTGGAGATTGGCAACAGTGGTTCCCCAGTACAGAATGGCTGGTTTGGAGGGCAGAGTCTATGGCATTGTACCACTCCTCCTCAAATCTCATCTTCTCCAGGCTCCATCTCTCAAATATCCAGGAATTTTCCACCTGGAGTTGGCAACCCTATCTCCTTCCCAGTCAAGCATCAACCTACCTTCATTTCCCCCTCACTGATCAGCTGTCCATCTCCCCCCCACCAGCAGCCCCCACCGTGCTCTGAAGCCCTGACTGCCACATAACCTTGGCTGTCATAGGGGGGCCAACTCAGCAGGGTATAAGGACACAGAGTCCACCATTTTCTCCAGGGGAACTGAACAATGCCATCTGAAGACCAGTTGGAATTCTGAGTGATCTTCAACCCTCTGCTGGATTTTGGCAACAGTGGTTCCCCATGAGGGAATGGCTGGCTTGGAGGGCGGAGTTCATGGCACTGTACCTGTCTGAGGTCCCATTACTTCTCAAACCTCACCCTTTCCAGGCTCCATCCCTCAAATCTCCAGGAATTTTCCACCTGGAGTTGGCAACCCTATCTCCTTCCCAGCCAAGCATAAACCTACCTTAATTTCCCCCTCACTGATCAGCTGTCCATCCCCCCCCCACCTGCAGCCTCTACCTGGAGTTGACAACCCTATCTCCTTCCCAGCCAAGCATCAATGTACCTTCATTTCCCCTTCACTGTTCAGCTTTCCATCTCCCCACCACCACCTGCAGCCTCTACTGTGCTTTGAAGCCTTGGCTGTCATGGGGGAAGGGTCCTGTCAGCAGGGTAGAAGAACACAATGAGTTTTCTCCCAAGGCCAAAATAGGTGTGGAAAGGGCCTTTTACTGACAGAAACCAAGCTTGGTTGACCAGCAGCAGGCACTGAGGTGAAAGTAGACTTCCCAGCTCTGAGTAGGGAAAATACCTGGAGATTTGGGGGGTGGATCCTGTGGAGGGCAGCATTTGCGGGGGGGAGGGGGGCAGAAGGACTCAGCGGGAATTTCCAAACCTGGAGCTGGCAGCCATACTCAGGACTGGGCCCAATGAGTTCCTCACAGCGGTGTAGAAAGTGTTTTGTTCCTTTGTCTATTTACTGGCAGAATCAAGCTTGGTTGCCTACCAACAGCCACTGAGAGAGAAGTTAGAATGGTATGTATGTAAAAGAGCTGGGGCTTTGGTTCAGTGGAAGAACACATGCTTTCTATACAAAGGGTCCCAGGTTTGTTCCCTGGAGATTCCAGGTCAAGGATCTCAGATAGAAGATATTGGGAATGCTTCTTTTGGGGTGTGTGTACTCTGGGAGGTACTCATTCACTGTAGACAATACTGAACTCTGGCTTGGTATAAAGCAGCTTAATAGATTTATATATGTTTATGGAATGCAAATGCCAGTTACTGGCAGGCTAAGAATGTCTGCCAAACAAAACAATTCAAATACATACTTTGTCTCCCTGTTTTTCGTTCAAGACTGGAGACACAGAGTGGGATGTGCTTCATTAAACTCTTCCACAGAATCTTTGAGTAAAAGGGAGGCTGAGGAAGCACTGTGATTCTTTTCAGATTGCTGGGCTCAGGTTAGAGCACCCCTGTCTTTGGAGATGAATTCCTCCATAATTTCAGTTTCACACACACAGAATAATGCACTTTTCCCACTTTGCAATAGGATTTTACTGTGTGAAAGGGCAAAATCTGCTTGCAAATAGTTGCTGAAGTCAATTGAAATGGCATTATTTAGCATGAGTGAAAAACCCCTTTGTATTTACGCTGGAGCTCTTCCACACTGCTCCAGAGGATTCCAGGATACATTCCAACTGATAGTGGATGCTAGCAGGCCTGAAGATATCAATACAGCCCGGAATACATACAACAACCTCATGTAGCAACATATTGTAGGGAAGATTAGTGATGGCAGGCTTGTTCAACATGATTCCTCTTCTCATAGAGGACTCCCCTCATAGTTTCCGTAAGTCAGAACCATTGCTTTACATGAGGCCCTGAAGAAATGCTGCCAGGTAGAGTAGACAATACTGACATATATGGGTCAATGCTCTAACCTGGCAGAAGCCAGCTTCATATTTTCTCTTCATTGTCCTTGCTGAATAGCAAAGTGAACATTAACATACAGTTTAACATTTTTCTAACCCAAGGATTGTGTCACATGGAAAGGAAGCAAACAAAACTATATACAGTTTAAAATTTTTCTAAGGATTGTCACATGGAAAGGAAGCAAACAAAACTCAGCAGATGCTGCTTGGGGCTTAGTCTGCAGCCTGATTGTCAGTGTAAGGCGTTTGGAATAGGAAGACAACAAAGACTCCAGTTTATTGATTTTGCCTAATGTATAGCCTGTCCAATAGAAAAGGCTCAGAGTGGGCAATAAATTATTGTCAAAATTCTATAAACATCATTAAGTCACTAAAACATCAGAAACAACATCAATTCGAATCATCCTTCACCAGTTGCTAAATATTGTCCCAAAGACATGTAAAAATCCATTGTACTTAATAATGCCCTTTCAATATTATAAATTAAAAGTTTAAAGGATGCAATAGAAAGCTACCCAATTCTCTTTGCAGGTAGTGGAAATCCACTATTCATTGTGACTGTTTTGTTTCTTAAATCTTCTTAATTACATTTCTATGTAAATGATGGAGAAAACACAGAGCTGTTCTGGTTTACAGCTGTGCAAACCTGTCCCTCTACTTTCTATAGGGAACACTTCACTCAAGATCGGTGAAACCCTTTCTTCACCCATCTGAAGTCTCAGTGGTGAAACCTGCCAATCATCTCAAATTATGCAGTGAGAAGCATTCACTGAGACCAACAAATTCATTTTTACATGTGACCTGTCTTGGAACTTGGATGAGGTCTCCAGAGGTGAAGTGCTGGTACTTTAAGTCACTTTGCCACCTGTCCTTTGCAGGAAACTATCACACACTAAAAGGAGCAGTTTGACATTCCATTTCCTCTAGCCTGTCACTGTCTTTCATTTTTACACGTATTATTTACCAAGCGGTAGAATGGCATGATCAATTTGCTGTTTCCTGGGATCATTCAGCTATCAGTAATATACAAATACCAAGGTCAAAATTAATATTTAGTACTGGGTAATTCCAAAACATACACTAAAATAGGCTATTGGGTACAAATTAATCCCAGTGCAATAGCATCTGTAAAATTTAAATTCCAGATATGCCCTTGAGGGTTCTTGCTTACTGTGCAAATTTGACTCAAAATGAATATTGTCTGAGACACTCAGTTATTTAAATATTTTAGCCTCTCATAGGCTTGCTAACTTGTAGACTTGCTAACTTGTTACATTTTAGGCAGAGATAGTGGATGCAAATGGGATTGACACAATACTGTTGTTTTGTTACATGGTTATCTCTGATCAAATTAGTTTTCTCGGTTTTTGAAAACCTGTGGTTCAGACCACATATTTTTTTTTAAAAAAATCTGATAATTCTAAAGTTGCCTCCCCCTTCCAGATATAGGCTCCCATAAGATTTCCCTGCAGGTGGTGAAAATGACTCACAGATTACTTTCTTCAGTGGAAAATGACAGGGAAGAAAAGGGTGCATGGGGGAGTCTTTTTTCCAAAGAACACAGAAGATGACAAAATATGCAAATCAAACCTAGAAACAGATGCATTAACAGAGCAAAGACAGGTCTTAGCCATTCTTTTTTATTTCATTTTAAAAAAAATCCTCCTGATGACACCGTCCAGTTTTATTACTTGATGAGAAGTTTGCTCTTTCTGTTGTCCTTTAGGAATATGCACAAAATTCATTCAGGTCACTTTTTTCTTTGAACATTTTTACTTTATTATATTATCACATTTGCTTGAATTCTTAGTGGGAGGCACATTTCTACTTATAACTTCTTTGCTTTCTAGGCAGTTGGACTGCAATTCTCAGCAATTGTATCCTTCATCCCTTCCCTGCCACATTTCCAGTAAATAGAAGAAAAGGTGGATGGCAAAGCCTTAGTTTCTGTCTCTAACTCTTCCACACTTGTTTCCCTTCCCTGCTAGCTAGCACAAGTATCATATGTGGCCCATCCCTGCATAGAGGAGCTGCCTATTGCATGGGGGGGGGATGCACCTGGGTTGCATGCACCTGGGTTTTGCTTCGACCTTTCCCTTGTTCTAACTACCAGCAGGTACAAGCAAAGCTTTGCCCTTGCCATCCCCAGTCAGATATCAGAATAGCTCAGAAATAGACCTTATAGAAAATCAAAAAGTTTCCTCCAAGTCATTGAGACAATGCAATTATGGACAGAAAATGCATTGTGTGCTGTGTACCACCAGTTCAATCATGTTTTGTGATACCAAGTAATTCACACCTTCATCCAACATACACTTTCTCTCTAAGCAGTAACTACAGAGTAAGCCATACTCATCTGTGAGGGAAGGATGACATTAGTGGGGACATAGCTTGCTGATGCTTAAAATTATTTCTAGAAACCACAGCACAGTCATAAACAGAGTTAAAGCATTGAATCCATTGATTGAAATGGAATTTCAAGGTGTAACTCTGCTTAGGATGGCAGTGTTAGGGGTCAGCATTTTTGAAAATGTTTGGTGAATCTAGGATATGCTGTGCTGGAATAGTGATTGCCATGGGGACACCTGTTCTGTTAAGATCTTTCTTCCCCCTGGAAAATAACTACTTTTAGATTTATTTTTCCATATTCACAGTTTCATTTAGTGTGCACAATAATTCTGAGTACATGTTTTCTTCCAAATACTATTTAGGAAAATGATTCTGTTGTTCATTGTTGCATAGATACTTGTTGAAGATAAGCATCTTTTATATTATGGCATGTGGACCCTTTCTTTTGACTTCCTAAAATGTGAAAATGTGTGTAATAGGTTTTGGCACTGCAAGCCATGTTTGTTTTGTAGACAGAAATATCACTGGTCTGGAACATTTTCATTTCTATGTCTCCATAAAAGTGATGAAAGAGACATATAGAGAACTTGCCATTTAAATGGGTAAAACAAACACGAATCTTAATAGTCTTAGTAATTATTCTTTTTGGACGTCATCCAACACTGGTCTCTCTTAAATATGTTAAGATGGATGTGAAAATGGCTTTACATATTAATAAGATTTGTTGTCAAGTGTTCTTTCCTTCCCTCTTCCAGGAGTTTAAGAATAGTATTTCCTTTCTGCTCCACAGCAGCTGTTAGCAAAACGTTTCACGGTCATCCTTATTTTATTTAAACATTTATAAACCAGTCTTTCTCCTAGGATCTGAGTATTTATTGCCATTTTTATTCACCATATTGAATGGGGGTTTGGAAAGCTAAGTCAAAGTCCCTCTCACCTCTTCAGGGAGCCCAATCCATAGAACTGGAGCCATGATGGAAAAGGCCTAGGATCTGGATGATGCCACACAGGCTATCCTAAGTGGTGGGATAGCCAATAGATGGCCTGATGACCTGCTTTTCAAACAGTAAGGCAGTGTCCATGAGCATCCCCAAGCTCTTAACTTGCTCTGAAAGAGCCAGCATTACCCCGTCTAAGACAAGTGGATCTGTCCTCAATTCAGACTCTAGGTCAGAATGCATGAGAGAGATTTTGTCAGCAAAGAACCTTGCAAAACATCAAATATGGGGGCCAACTTTTCATTGTCCATAGGGTCAGATTTAGGTTGATCAAGTCACACACCACTTGAACAATTGAGTTGGACAGGAGTCTGCTGACACAAATGGTAGCAGAGAAGAAAGTTTTCTTCACTGACATCACCACTGCCTCATAGGCTTGTAAATGGGCTTCATGATGAGCTTTGTCTGATTCATCCTCAGTCTTTCACCAACATCACTTCAGTTGTCTTCCAGTCTGCTTAATGCTGCAGACCTCACTGGTAAACCAAGGAGCTAGGGGCCTCACAGAACATGGAAGAGGACACCAACCAGCTACTTTATCTATGGCCCCAGTCAACCCATCATTCCATGCAGCTAAAAGTTATCAGTGCGACTCTCAAAATCCCTCAGAGCTGCCTGGAGACCAGCAGGATCCATTAACCTCTGAGGGTGGACCATCCAAATCGGTCCACCATTGAAGCCAAAGCTCATCTTCCACCAGCATAAGTTCTTCTTGGGAAGGGGGAGATAATTCCTGCAGATTCCCCTTTCTTGTTGTTACGTCCCTGAGTTCCCCAAAATATTGTTCCTTGTGTTACCCAAACCAGTCCCTGTTCAAGGTACACCAATTATAAGAGCATCTTATCACATGCATAACACTCACATCTGTAGAATTCACACAAAACCAGTGGTAAAAATTGGGATAGTCTCTGCCTATTGTATACATGACCTCCCCCAACATAGAAATTCCCGCAATAATAGAGACAGGCAGAAAACAAAGCACTTAACCAGCAAATAACTCTGTTATCCTAATGAGAGACAAGCTAGAAATGGAAAATTAGAACAGTAACTTAACCAGAGATTGTTGCATCACAGAGAACAAATGTTCGGCACAGTTCTAGTGTATGATAGTATTCTTATTCTATTATTAACTCTAAAGTGTTCCAGACATGGCTAGTCCAGAGCTAACAAACCACAAAAGCAGAGATAGGTGAGGCCTAGAATTGGGACCAAAATATGTGGTGGGGTAAACAGGAATGGAGATGGGGGTGGGGGAGAGAGGAGGTCCCTAATCAGAAAGCAATGAAGAACGGTTAACCATGGAAGGATGGTCCAGCCAGTGATCTAGGAAGAAAATGCTAAAGATGGGGGAAATGGAGAGCAGGACATGGAAGGTTAGATGCCAGTTTAGCATGTGTATGAAAAGTGCACATGGGATACAGCAAACAGATATACTGATGGTATCCGGGAGATGGCCAAAGAGGCTTTCCTGAATTAATGATAGTTTCCCCAGGAACTACAGCCTGTGATTGGATGTCTATTGCTTTTTGATTATTTACTCAGAAAAAACACAGTCATGTTTTATAGCCAATAGATATGAAAGAATTCCAAACCTTCAAGAAGGGTTTGATTCGGCCTGCATCAGTTCTTCTCTGGGCGATGAGGCTATCTTTAGTAAAGCTGTTTCTTCTATCAAAAGTTATTCTGTCTGATGGGAATGGTGGTATTATGCATTTTCCCTCACTCTGACTTTCTGGAGTGAAGAATTCTTGGAGCATTGTTTTCCCATACTCATGATATCAAAAAGCTGGAGGTCATATGCAGGCCGCTGCCCCAAATCTCTGGTTCTAGCCAGGCCAAAACTGGGAAGCAACTATAGGTGGTATAAGTTGCCCCCCACACCTGGATCTCATACTACTGTGAGACTGGGGACCCTTAGAAATAACTTGAAGGTAAAGGCATGGAGGTCTGGAGGGATGAGATTGAACACAATGCTTGTATCCAACAAGATCCGCACTCTCCCACTTCCTCTTCTCACTGCATCCCACTGACATCTACCTCCCCATTTTTGTTCCTGCAGGTCAGTGAGCCTTCAGGAACAGCACAGGGTACAAAATCTTGTCCTTTCATATTTAGAACTGAGAGGTTGGGTGCAAGGTATAGCCTATACAAAGAAACCTTTAAAATAGTGCTAGCACACACTGTCTAGAATGCTGGGGTGGAGTCAGTAGTCATGATGCACATTGGCACCAATGACATTGGGAAATGTAGTTGTGTGGTCCTGGGTGAAAAATATAGGTTACCAGGTAGAAAGGTAAAGGCCAGGAGCTTAAATATAACATTCACAGAAGTGCTGCTGGTTCCAGCTGGACAGGCAAAAATCAGGGCTCTCAATGTATGGATGAGAAAGTGGTGCCAGGAAGAAGGTTTAGATTAGTTAGGCACTGAGGAACTTTCTGAGTCAAGCAAAACCTGTACAAAAGAGTTGGGCTTCACTTGAACCAAAAGCGAGCTAGTCCACTGGTGATCAATATCAAAAAGGTGGCAGAGTAGCGTTTGAACTCATCCTGGGGGGAAGCCAACAGGAGCCAGCCTCCAGTTCAGAACAAGTCAGTCCAAAGCGATGATTGTGTAAACACTCAGGGTACTATTGATAGGAGTGTAATAGAACTTGGGAGTGAGGGTAGGATGGTGACAGAGTGTGGTGAATATGTGGCTAAGGTTACTGGAGAGGGAAACACATTATAGGTGTCTATATGCCAATGCTATAAGTCTCTGAGCTAAGATGAGGGAGCTGGTGTGCATGATGTTTAATGAACATTTAGATATAGTAGGTATCTCAGAAACATGGTGGGATGGGGGAAATTTATTCCTGGGTATAAACTCTATGGGTAGGACAGGGAGGGATGGGTTGGGGGGAGATGTTGCATTGTACATCAAATAGGGCATAGAAAGTTAGAAAGTTAGAAAACATAGGGGAATTAACTCCCTAACAAAAGTGATATGGGTGGAAATACTGGGTCCTAAGCATTACTTAAAACTATCACCTACCTGATCAAATCCTTGAGGCCTTGAGGAGAAGGGGGGAAAAACAGGTGAATAAAACATGGAGAAGGGGGGAAAAACAGGTGAATAAAGCAGTTATTATACTGGGAGACTTCAACTACCCTCATATTGACTGGGTAAACATGTGCTTGAGTTATGCTGTAAAAATGAGATTCCTAGACATCATAAATGACTAAGGGTGGACATGAACCAAACCATGAAACAAGATTTGTTATGCATTTTGCCCTGTTCATGGTTTGCAAACCTAAGTTCATGACTGGTCTACCATTATGAACTTCCATGAACTTTTAAAGCAGTTTGTGGTAGTTCATGGCATAGAGCAGAAAGCAGGGGTTTCAAGTCCCTTTAAACCCTTGCTTTCTGTTCCCCCCAAAAGCCACAAAAACAGCTAAGCTTGGAGCCATTTAAACCTGTGCTTTCAGCCCTTCCTGAACCACCACAGACCACCACGACCTTCCTTAAAACTGGTGTAAGTTCATGGTGCCTCTTAAGTTTGCAAACATCACTCTATGAACCGGCCAAATTCATCACAAACTTCTGTCCCTGAGCCAGTTCATGCCCATCCCTAGTGACCACAATACTATTAAGTTCAGCATTCAGGTCAATGGAAAGTTACCCCTAAATTTCAAAACTATAACATTTGATTTCAAAATAGGAAAATTTACAAAACTGAGGGGAATACTAAAAAGGAAGGTGAAGGGGAAACACAAAGGAGTCAAATACCTAGAGGATGCTTGGAAGCTATATAAAACCACATTAATTGAAGTCCAAATAGAATGCATTGCATAGGTGTAATGTATTCAGTCCCGACCGCGTGCAAGGCAAGGGCTCCACACGGTCGTGCGAAGCCTCCAAGCTTCGATCCTTAGACAATGGACTGAGCGGATCTTAGCCCACACCAATTGGAGGGCTAGGCTCCCGGTTGAGGACCTATGGAACCCTCGGCCACTGTAAATAGCATATCACTGGTGTGGGGTGTGTGTTTTGGGTGTGGGGTTATGCGTATATAAGCCGGCCTGCGAGCCAGGCTTCTTCATCTTGTTCTTTCCTATATAAAAGTATGAGAGCTGAAATCACTAGTAAGTCTCAGTACTTTTCAGTAGGATTGGAAAGACACTGTAAAGTCTAAAAAGAAGGCTGGCATGGCTAACAACGCAAGTCAAGGAAGCTATAAAAAGTACAGAGATTTCTCTTAAAAACTTGAAGGCTTGCCCCAATGAATTGAACAAGAGGGACCACATGCTCTGGCAAAAGTAATTAATTAGGCATGCAAAAACAGATTTTGAGAAGCAGGTTGCTAAAAGCATCAAGACAAACAATCAGCATTTTAAAAATATATCTGGAGCAGGAAACCATCCAGAGAAGCAGTGAGACCTTTGGATGACAAAGACATAAAGTGATTGCTAAAGGAAGGTGGGGAGGTAGCAGAGAAGCTCAATAGCATTTTGCTTCTATGTTTACTTTGGAAAGTGTACAGCCCCTGTTTTCAGGAAGGGAGTATGAAGAACTGAGCCAAGTTACCAAAGATTACATTCTAGACCTATTGGGGAAATTGAAAACTGATAAGTCTCCAGAATCTGATGGCATACACCCAAGAATTCTTAAGGAACTCAGATGTGACATAGTTGATATACTGACCCGTATATATAACCTATCACTAAATTCAGCCATCGTACCAGAAGACTGTAGAGTAGCAAATGTTGCACCAATTTTTAAAAACAGATCCAGAGGGGAACCAGGAAATTACAGGCTAGTCAGTCTAACATCTGTCCCAGGCAAATCAGTAGAACCTGTAATCAATGATAGAATTGTTAAGCGCATAAAGCAACAAAGCCTGCTGAGGGAGCATCAGCATGGCTTCTGCAAAGGGAAATCCTGCCTCACAAAAGTTTTGGAGTTCTTAGAGAAAGTGAAAAAGCGTGTAGACAGTGGTGACCCAGTAGACATTATATACTTGGACTTTCAAAAGGCTTTTGACAAGGTACCTCACCAAAGACTCCTAAGTAAACTTAGCAGTCATGGCATAAGAGGATGGGTTCTCTTATGGATTAAAAACTGGTTAAATGAAAATTGTTATCTTGGGGTTTTTTTTTGTTTGTTTGTATGTAGTCGTTGATGTTCTTGTTTGTATGTATATGATACAGGCTTATATGTTAAAAAAACCAATAAATATATTGTCCCTGTATAGATCTATGGTGCAGCCTCATTTGGAATACTGTGTGCAGTTCTGGTCACTGTATCTCAAAAAGCACATTGCAGAACTAGAAAAGGTACAGAGGAGGGAACCCAGATGATTAGGGGATTAGAACACCTATAAGGAAAGGCTGAAGAGTCTGGGACTTTTCAGTTTAGAAAAGAGACAACTGGGGGGGCATGATAGAGGTTTATAACATTACACATGGGGTGGACAGAGTTGACAAAGCAATTTTTTTTCTCCCTCTCCCAAAACACTACAGCTCAAGGGCATCCAATGAAGTAGATTCAGGACAGACAAAGGAAAATATTACTTTACAAAGAGAGTGATTAAAATGTGGAATTTGCTGCTAGACGATGTGGTGATGGCCACAGATATAAACAGCTTTAAAAGGGGATTGAATAGATTCATGGAGGATAAGTTTATCAATAGCTACTAGCCTCCATATTCAGAGGCATCAAACCTCTGAATCTGTGAGCCAGGAGGCAAAATCAGGGGAAGGCCTTGACCTCTATGCCTTGTTGGTGGTGGTCCAGATGAACTGGTTGGCCACTCCGTGAGACAGGATGCTGGACTAGATGGACCATTGGTCTGATCCAGTAGGGCTGGATCAATGTTCAAAGTCAACACAGTGCAGTGAATACAGTACTAGACTTGGCCTAGGAAGATATGGGTTTAATCCCTGTTCAGCCATGAAACTTCCTGAAGGCCCAGTCAGTCTTCAGTTATAAGAGTTACAAGGAAAAGGTAGGATAGCGCTATTTATATTCTTATAAGTTAATTGGAAAAAGGATAGGATACAAACCTTTTATATATTTATTTTTATTTCATTTATATGCCAACATAAATAAAACATTAGTTACTGCTGAACTATAAAGTTCAAATCCCCCTTCAGCCAGATCTTTTAAAAATATGTGATCTGTTTATCCTTGGGCCTAGCCAGGCAAAGAAATTTAAGTGGGAATCAGTCTTCTAGGATGCATTTGCCATTAACTTCAATCTCCCAAAATGAGCAGTTTGCAAATTGATTTGGATGACCTGACTCTGACTATGCAGTTAGGAAATATTTATTTAATAGTTCAGGCAGTCTACCATCCCCTGCAATTTCATTTCCCATTCCATCTCACAACGTTCCAATTGCCTGCTTCACCAATTCAACTGCTATTCAAGCATAAAGAAAACTGGTTTGGGGCTGATAGTTACATTTGGTATTTCTTTTTAGAGGTGTTTTACATTATATCCTTTTAAATCCTCCATTCCATTTTCTGATATCCATTCCATTGTTTTTCAGGAAAGGGATTTCAGCAATTGCATGTTTATCATACTTTCTTCTTTTGCCATTTTAAATATAAGCATTAGAGTATGGTTCGCACCTATATTTAAGGCAGCTTCACATTCCTTTTTCAAGCTCGTTTCCATCAGCCACAGAATGTAGGTATTTGAATCAGAAACAAGCCTGTCATGCTTAGCAGTCCTTCTAATCCTGTCCAACTGAAACAAATGGGATTGCACAGCAGCAATGTTTTCTACTATTTCCCAAAGCTGACACACTATAAGTATCTGAAAAGCCACTGAAAAGGAAGCTTCCTGGGTGTAGGATACAGGAAATTGACTCAGCTACAATATTAAAGGTAGGCTGATGGTACACAGACAGATAGGGGTGGTGTAAAGCAGCACACCTGAACAGATTCTGATTTTGTAAGTTAACCGCTAACAGGTAACACAGAGACTCTTTGGATTTTTAAAGTACTTGGGAACACATGGTTAATGGATGTCACCATTTTCATAAAGCTTCATGTATTAAAATGGTATGGAAGACTTCCATGTTACACACACTTGGGTCCCTACCAAAGCATATAAATAATATTTATTCATGTTCTTGCTTACTGGCAAAAATAATGGTGGCTATTTAAAAAAAAATATTTTAAACTTTTCTATGCTGCCTTTCCCCCAAGGTGATGAACATCAAAACTTTTCAGCATTAAAACATGCAAGATACTAGAATACCATTTAAAATATAGTATAGATAATATGTTTAAACAATTCAATAAACATAAACACACAGCACATATAAGACAACCAGGGAGGAGGGCAAATAATATACTGGGGGTATGCCAAACAAAACACAATAATATTTCACTTTCTGTCAGAAGACAACAATAGGAGGAGACAGATGAATCTCCCTGGTGAGGGAGTTGCCATGATCAGTGCCATGGCACCGTGTGCATGACAAGGGTGCCATGATCAGTGCTACCAAAGGTCACCAGGATGTCCAGGACAATTTACAAAAGTACTGAATGGGACATTCCTTCTCTTATCCTTTTAATCTTCCTAAGTCCATATGAACTGAAATAAAGAAGATATTGTTAAATCTTTTAACTACAAAAACAAAAATACCTGGATTGTATATTCATGACTAATATAATATAAAAGCTGAATATGTGTATATCTGCCTTTCCACAATGCTCAAATTAGCTTCATAACTCCATAGAAACTATGTGCATTCATACTGGAATGTACATACAGAACCAGCATATATACAAGGGTACATATATAGAGCTCTCTCTAAACAATCTGGAACAATCATGTGGTGGGAGCCATCCAAACATGCATGTCTTTTGAGAGGTGGCATATAATTTTTTAAAGATACATGGTTAGATTAGGGACGCTCATACAGCCATCAGTTTGTCCCATGTCCTGTTTGCTGGTCATTTTGACCATGTGTCAATTCATTCATGGCTGTTCGACAAGTTGTTTCACTGTATTCCTTCCTACCCATGCAGTACAGTGCAACCAGCTTTTTATGCATGCATGGTCTCACACAGCCCAATTGAGTTTTTCTCCCTCCTCACCCACTGTTCTTGCTGCAAGACTGTTCTGCTCAACAGGCAATTGTTTAAATAGACAATTAAATCAGTCACAAATCATAGAAATCAGTCACAAATGAAAGCTATGGTTTAATACACTCCTCCTATCAGGTGCTCATCTAAGTAGACCCCAGTGACAGCAAAGGTTGCCAATTGGTTTCAATTAGCAGCATCATGGTGTATGCACAATTTTGCAAAACCCTGATGCAAAGATGTTCAAGCAGAAGGTTGTGACTGTTAGGAATGAACTGAACTGTCCAGGTGATTTGCTCACATCCGGTCAACACTTTGAAACAGGGGAAGTTTGACATATTGCAATGAATACACAAAGGTTTGGGTGAAGCTTGCTGTCATACTTCCATGCTGACACCCTATGTGCCTTCATTCTACCCACACAGAACATGTCAAAGCAGCTATATATGCTGTGCGGTTTCCCTACCCTGAAATCAAATGCTGTGGGACAAAGCAAATATATATGTTCAGACTACTTCCACCACATTTTGATTGTTTTCTTGCTTATTTTTAAAAAAGGTATATCCCACTTTTCTTGTACCCACCCCATATCCTTAGAAGAATCTATCCTAGATGAACTTGAAATTCAACTCAATACGAGTAGGACTCTGAAGAGGCAGGAAGAAAACCTCCTAAAAAAATAAACAAACCCAAGTGAAAATCCTACCTATACTACAGGAATCCACATTTTCCACAAAACAGAATATTAAATGATTAGCTAAATTAATTTACATACAATTAATTTATTTAAAGTACAAAGCATGGAATTTAAAGTAACAAGGGTGGAATTAGCTATCTACCTTATATACCCTCAGTTTTAAAAACTGCAGTAATCCAGTCTTCAAAATTTATTGAGTAATCCTACAGGGCAGCCAGGAACAAATTTATATCCTACCCCCAGTATCATCATTTGTGTCACCTTTCATGTTGGCACATTTGATAAGGAAAATTTCATGAGTCCCACATCTGCTGAAAAAATTGCAAATTGTAAATGGTTTTTTCTATTGCCATAACATAATACAGCTTATCCACTCTCGTTTGCCTTTAGCATCCTGAAGTACACTGGATTGTATGACCTCGTTCTAACTTCTGTTGATTTATTTTGTCTAGGAAAATGAAATAACTCAGGGTTTTGGGTTTTTTAGCCTTGGCATATTGCTTTTCCTTGCCCTACTGCAAGATATATTATATTTCTAATTTCTGTTGTGGGTTCTGCTTGATCCCTATGTTTCTGTTAGGTTAAAATTCATTCTCCCCCTAATATTAACGTACAGCTCAGGAAGCAGTTTGACTGAATAATTTTGGCCTTGTACACGAGCTCTGCCTTTGTCCCAGGGAATAAATACAAGGAAAAAACCCATGAATAAATTACAAGAAACAATATTATAAATATTCAAGAATTATTAAAGGTACCAATATCTATGTATTCTTATTCATACAACAGTTCAAGTCTAATACATATATTTTCAATCCATAATCATTTCCATTCTCATCCAATTTGTCTAAAGGAATAAAGTGCCTGTGTCAAAAAATATTGTCAGTTCGTTATTTTCAAAATATCAGTTTGTTGTTTTCAAAATATAGCAGATAAATGTGGACAAGGGGGACCCAATAGATGTTGTTTACCTTGACTTCCAGAAAGCTTTTGATAAAGTTCCTCATCAAAGGCTCCTAAGTAAGCTCAATAGTCATGGGATAAAAGGACAAGTCCTCTTGTGGATCAAAAACTGGCTAATTAATAGGAAATGGAGAGTAAGTATAAATGGGAAATTTTCTCAGTGGAGGGTGGTAAGCAGTGGGGTACCACAGGGATCAGTACTTGGAGAAGCTTTTTAACTTGTTTATTAATGATTTGGAGTTGGGAGTAAGCAGTGAAGTGGCTAAATTTGCAGATGACACAAAGTTGTTCAGGGTGGTGACAACCAGGGAGGATTGTGAGGCACTCCAAAGGGATCTGTCGAGGATGGGCGGGTGGGCGTCATCGTGGCAAATGGGGTTCAATGTGGCCAAGTGCAAAGTGATGCACATTGGCGCAAAAAATGCTAACTATAAATACATGTTGATGGGGTCCAAACTGGCAGAGACTGACAAAGAGAGAGATCTTGGAGTTGTAGTAGATAACTCAATGAAAATGTCGAGACAGTGTGCGACTGCAATAAGAAAGGCCAACGCTATGCTGGGGATTATTAGGAAGGGAATTGAAAACAAATCAGCCAGTATCATAATGCCCCTGTATAAATCAATGGTGCAACCTCATTTGGAGTACTGTGTACAGTTCTGGTCACCACACCTCAAAAAGGATATTATAGCATTGGAAAAAGTGCAGAAAAGGGCAACTAGAAGAATGATAAAAGGGCTGGAACACTTTCCCTATGAATAAAGGTTAAAAGGCTTGGGGCTCTTTAGCTTGGAGAAACGACGGCTGAGGGATGACATGATTGAGGTTTATAAGATTATGCATGGAATAGAGCAGGTTGAGAAAGAAGTACTTTTCTCCCTTTCTCCCAATACAAAAACTTGTGGGCACTCAATGAAATTGTTGAGCAGTCGGGTTAGAACAGATAACAGGAAGTACTTCTTCACCCAAGGAGTGATTAACACATGGAATTCACTGCCACAGGACAGCTTCAAGAGGGAATTAGATAACCATATGGAGTAGAAGTTCATCAGTGGCTATTAGCCACAAGGTATAAATAGGAACTCTCAGTCTGGGGCAAGTGATGCTCTGTATTCTTGGTGCCTGGGGGGGGGGCGGAACAGTGGGAGGACTTCTAGTGTCCTGGCCCAACTGCTGGACCTCCCGATGGCAGCTGGTATTTTTGGCTACTGTGTGACAGAGTGTTGGACTGGATGGGCCATTGGCCTGATCCAACATTGGCTTCTCTTATGTTCTTATGTTAAATCTTTCAAACAATCCAATTTCAGTGTGTGCATGGAGACTGTAAATAGGACACTGCCATTCCATTTCTGCTATAATATCTGCTATAGTAGATACTATACTATACTATACTATACTATACTATACTATACTATACTATACGATTGTCTCCTATAGTAGGGTAGATGGCCATAGAAAAATGTGTGAACCAGTTGTCATGTATTTAGAAACTTCTTTAGAAATTTAGAAACTTCTGGTGGGCTGTAACAGGCAATTGACTCTGATGCGTTCTATAGACAGCTGAGCCCAATTCAAATATTCTCTCAACTGCACTATTGAAGACACTTATTGGCTGTTGACCAGCTTTGGCAGTGGTCGGACTTTTTGGATCCTAGAGAAGAAATGCAAGAAGCCTCAGCAAATGGTGATCAATAAAGATGAACTGACAAGCCAGTTGGCATCTTCTGTACATATGAAGGCTGATGATCCAGACCATACGTTGGCTATCACAAAAGCACAAAACTTCATGACTCTTCCTTGTTGCAAAATGCTGAATCTCTCAGGAATATGCTGATGGTATTTTCAAGTGAACTTCACATAACTTTACAAGTGGGTACCCACAAGGAACCTATAGGAGCAGCTATCCCATTCCCCCCTCTGCTTCCTCCTCTCTCCCTCTACTTCTCTCACATTCTTTCTCCCTCCTGCTACCCTTTATCTTTCTCTCCTTCATGCCTGTCACTGCCTCTCCATTTCTGGCCACCATCCCATCACTCTCCCCCTCTCTTTCTGCCCCCATCACTCTCCCGGCCTCCCACCTGCTTTCTCACCCCCAACCTGCACAGCAGCAGTGGTGATGGTGGCTCTCTAGAAAACACAACAGTTCTCCCAACTGTGGAGATCAGTTCCCCTTACGGCTGACAGCTCCAGGTGGAAAGTCTGGAGATTTTGGGGTGGAGCCTTGGGAGAGTGAGATTTGTGGAGTGAAGCAACCCCAGCAGGGTATAGTGCCATAGATTCCACCCTCCAAAGCAGCTGTAATCTCTGTCATCTGGAGATCAGTTGTAATTCCAGGTGATCTCCAGCCCTCACTTGCAGGTTGGCAACACTAATTCCCCTGGAGCAAATGACTGCTTTGGAGTCTATGGCATTATATCTGTCTGAGGTCCCTCCCCTCCTCAAACCCCACCCACCCCACGTTCCACCCCTCAAGTCTTCAGGAATTTCCCAACCTAATTGGCAACCCTATCTCCTTCTCACCCAACAACCAGCCTACCTTTATCCGCCCCATCTCCTTTCCCCCTACAGCTTCTACTGAGGAAAATGATGGTCTTTCTCCACAGTGGGGACCAAAGAAGCTTACATTATTCTCTTCTCCTTTTTATCTGCCAACCTCCAGGTAGGACCTGGAGACACCCCCCCATTACAGCTGAATTCTGTCCCCCCAGGAGAAAATGGCTGATTTGGTGGGTGGACTCTGTGGCATTATATCCAGCTGAGGCCTCTCCCCTTCCCATACCCTGTATTCCTCAGACTTCACTGCAAATTTTCCAGGAATTTCCCAAACTGGAGCTGGCAACCCTAGTCGCAGGCCTTGCTCCAATGACTCTGTCTCAAAGGCCAAAATAGGCCTGGAAAGCATCCTGCCCCTGTCTTTTACTGACAGAACCCAGCTTGGAATACTGTGGTTAACTAGCAACACCTACTGAGGGAATCTGTTGCTTAAAGCTACATGAGCTCCTTTTACCATTTTCAGATTTTTTAAAGCCCCAAATGTATTTGTTTAAGATTTCACATTTTTCTGTAATCTTGAGGCCCTTTTCAGGTTTGTAGAAAGATCTGTCTTGCCCATTCAGCTCCAGTCACCAGATTTTACTATCCAAAGAGTAGCCAACTTTGCTATTAGAATCAGGGCCGGCTCGCTCACTAGGAGAACTAGGCGGTCGCCTAGAGCAGGACAGCCCTTAGGGGCACCAAACTGCACCCGCCCCGTACTCCGGGAGTTTCTTGATTATTTTGGGTTTTCATTCTTCCTAAAATGCATTTATTTTGACAATTGGTGGGTGCACGGGGCCCCAGAAGGGATCCTCGCCTAGGGTGCAAAATAAGCTGGAGCCGGCCCTGATTAGAATATAAGATTAAAACAATGAAAGGAACACAAGGTCTAAAACAATCGTCACAGCCACTTGCTTGGCTAGCATACCCCAAGCCTTCAGTAGTAACTGATCTGGAACTCCTCCAGATTCTGGTACCTGGAACTATAATAAGACAAACAACGGGCTTCTAAATGAATTACACATGTCATTTTCTCCGTTATCTTTGTATTTTCTCTTTTAATTTTGTCCCCCTCCCCATTTCTTTGGCAGCAAATATCCATCACCTGCTTGCAGGTGGTTTCCTCAAGGAAGATAAAAATTATACTTATTTCATAAATGAGTTTGAAGCAGAGCTGTTAATTGATCTTTCTTTTGCTTCCAATTATTGTGTGCCAAAATATTTTGCAAGATATCATTCTGAGAAAATGAAGGAGTAAATATTTATTTGTTAAAAGAACACATAACTAAAAAATGTCAACAGCTGGATAACTAAATTTTTTGTATGGCAGCATAAGGCTTTTTGTTTTCCTTCCCCCCCTCCTTATTATTGTGAGAACTGAAAGACACAGTACTTTTTCACAAAAGCAAACAATAAGGTTTATATTGTCACCTATAAACTTCTCTTCTGGATTCATGACCTCACATGCATACAGCTATAGGCGTGCAAGTATTTTCCTGTAGTTGCAGTATCTTTCCCATTTTCCACATTCTTTCCCCCCCAGATTTTTATAATTCTATTCAATTTATAGTTTTTATGGAGATTAGCTTCATCAGCTGCATCAGTCACCGAAGAGATGGAAATAGGAAAAGATTGTACATCTTCACAAACAGCAGAAATTATTCCTTTCTTCCTTTCTGTCAATATAAATCCATCCCAGAGATGGCAAATGGTAGCAAACTGATTAAACTGTAATGCTCAACACCATGCTGCATCAGGTGTATTACCTTGAGAACTGCCCTCTCTTCTTCAAATGAAATCAATGTCAATCTGGGAAGAAAGTGTGCTTCAAGATGGGAAAGAAGCATTAAGAAAGACAGCTCGTCTCCTACAAAGAGAAATTTGGCAATTTTTTTAGCAAGGGAGAAAGGAATTTAAGATTATTCTGTCCCCTTAGTTTAGAACACCTCTTAAACAATGTAGGGAGCTGCGGTGGCTCAAGTGGTTAAGACACTGAACTGCAGGCTGTGGAAGGTCAGTAGTTCAGCGGTTCAAGACCCGGGTGCCGCAAGACAGGGTGAGCTCCTGTCTCTAGTTCCAGCTCCTGCCAACCTAGCAGTTCAAAAGCAAGAAATTGCAAGTAGATAAATAGGTACCACTTCGGTGGGAAGGTAACAGCGTTCCGTGCGCCTTGGTGTTTAGTCATGCCGGCCACATGACCACGGAAATGTCTTCGGACAGCGCTGGCTCTTCGGCTTTGAAACGGAGATGAGCACCGCAACCCTAGAGTCGGATTCGACTGGCTTTCGAGCAAGGGAACCTTTACCTTTACCTAAACAATGTACAGCCATAGTTTGTGCAACCAAAGACATTTATTTGTAAAATGAAATTCTTTTAAATGTGTATTCTAGGCCTTCTGCTGCCAGATCTTGAATTAACATTTTATTTAACATTTAATTTAATTAACATTTTATTTGCTTATTTTATTTTTATTCATTTTATTTGTTGTTTCCTGGCTGGTAGACCACCACTACATGGTTATTTCTGGATTTGAGTGGGGATAAATACACTGAGCTGGGATTAATACACAAATTAAATTATGATTTCCTTGTAAATTGAAAAAAATGTAACAGAAACATTTTGATTGGCTATAAATCACATGAGGCACTATCCTTCTCAAGAAGGTTGTTGCACATGCTCAGTGGGAGCCATAGGGTGCAATTGAAACCTTTTTTAAGTTTCACACATCAGTTTTCAGTTGAGCACATTTACTGCTGTGGGTGTGGCTATCACATGCCAAAAGTAATCACATATGAATCTCTCATAGAGTGAATTTTTATTATTATTATTAGGCTTGTAACATGTTTTTGGACTGCTCATGCTATGAGCGAAAAGTGCAAATATGCTAAAATAAGCTTTGCACTTCTTTTCTTATTCTCTTTTCTATTACTTTGTTGCCTTTTTTCAGTTTATTTTCTTTTTTTAATAAATTTTATTATTTTAACAATGGAGGGAAGTAAGCAGTGGGGTCCCAGAAGGATTGGTATTGAGGCCAGTACTATTTAATTTAATTTGTTCATAAATGATCTGGAACTAGGGGTGAATAGTGTAGTGGCCAGATTTGCAGATGACACAAAATTATTCAGGATGATGAAAGCCAAGGCTGACTGTGAAGAGCTCCAAGAGGACCTCCACAAACTGGGTCAGTGGGCGACAACATGGCAAATGCAGCTCAGTATTGGTAAGTGTAAGGTAATGCACACTGGGACAAAAAAAATCCCAAATTCAAGTACAGGCTAATGGGATCTGAACTTACTGAGACTGAGAGGGGAAAAGATCTTGGAGTAGTCGGTACCTCAATGAAAGTATCACCCCAGTGTGCCGCAGTGGTGAGAAAGGCAAACTCTATGTTAGGGATTATTAGGAAAGGGAAGAAGAAGAGAAGAAGAAAAGATTGGATTTATACCCCTCCCTTCACTACCCAAAGGTGTCTCAGAGCGGCTTACAAACTCCTTTCCCTTCCCCTCCCCACTTCAGATAAACAGACAAACAAACATACATGAGAGCAATAGTAGCTTCATCAAATCTCTTGTCATCCTAATGTATATATCTCTTAACCAATTTTCACTCAATACGTGGTTTTTATTACTTCTAACCTATATTTTACAATCTAACCTTTTATATTTCTATTCTATAAATCTAGCTATGCATATATCTTGAAATTACATCTTCACTTCAATCTATAAATTTCATTTCATTTCTAATCAGGACTATTTGGGGGCAGGAACACACAGGAACGGAGTTCCGGCTGGCTCCCGAGTTGGCCACGCCCAGCAGGAACTCATTAGCATAATAGGTCACACCCAACACCAGAAACTCATTAGGATTGGCTACATTAGGGGTGTGTGGGCTAACATGCAAAGGTGTTCCTGCTCAAAAAAAAAGTCCTGGGTTTTGAGAACAAACAAGGTAAACAGAATAAGAAGCAAAAAGTGGTTGTGGCTGGATGACCACACTTCTGGTAACATGGGGATGTGGCCTAATGGGCTAATGAGCTGTGCTGTCAGGGGTGTGGCCTAATATGCTAATGAGTTTCTGATGTTGGGTGTGGCCTATTATGCTAATGAGTTCCTGCTGGGCTTTTTCTACAAAAAGAGCCCTGTTTCTAATTATAATCAAAAACAAGTTTTCTCCTGTTTAAGCTTTCTATAATATCCCTTTATAGACTAATATCCTCTGGCATTTTACTTTTTAACTTCTGACCCTCCATTTTAACAACTGTTACAGGGGTCTCAGCAAAGTCCACAGTCACAACTCTTTAAGTAGGCAATAGGGATTCTCCAGCTCAAATCTGCTGCTTAGATCTCACTGGAGATGGTAGACATAATAGACTTGTCTGTTCCCAGCACTGATACATGATGTCATCAGAAGTCATCACACAGTAAGATAATCAAATTCCAAATAACTCTTTTTCATTCTTTCTTTTTCTAAAACTAATTCTAAAGTTCTTTTATATAAGCTCAGACAAGTCTCTTTTTGCCCCAATATGTGACTCACTCAGGTTTCTTTATGTAAATCGGCCACTCCGTGGGGGAAGCAGGGGGAAGTGTCTCACCCTCCTTCACGAATCCTTTTGAAATTCAGAGGCTTAAGGGGGAAATCATACGCTTCTTCTATGTTGCATTTCCAGTTGCATAGTAGTATAGTAGCTTCATCGATAACAGGGATGAATTTCAGCTTACTCTCGTAGTTTCAGGGTGTACACAGCTGATACAGTGATGGCTGCCATCACTGTGCTGCTTCGTTCTTTGCTTTGGGACGCTCCAGCTCTTCCATCCATTTTTGCCAGAAAACGGGGGCCCTGGATCGAGTCCCTTGTGCCAGACCTTCCTCCAGAAGGTCCAGTGGAGCTTTGGGAACCCCCGAAAACTCCTTTAAATAGAACAAAGAGCCAATGACACCCAGGAGAGATTCCGAGTGTCGACTGTGTTGCTGTGCCGTAGCCCCGCTCCCCATTTTCAGTGTATTTTCTATGGAGGTTTTCTTTGTATCACATGTATGTGCTAGTTCTCAGAAACTAAATCTAAAACTCTTGAGCTAGCTAATGCTCACTACATTGCTCTGCTTTTCGAGTCAACTTGGAGACTTTATACAGAATGCCACAGCTCAGCTGTTACTGGGAGCTAGCAGGAGCACACATGTTACACATTCTACAGTCACTCCACTGGCTTCCCATCAGTTACAGGGTTACACAGTATACATGTACCGCATACAAAACCATTTATGGGCCTTGGACCTTGATAACTACAGGACTGTGTGCATTTGCTGTTGTAGTACCTACCTTTTAGAATGGTCTGCCTGAGGAAGTCAGGAAGGCTTCCAGGCTTCTGACATTCTGCAAATTATGTAAAACAGAATTTTTCAGGAGGGCATTTTTCACCTGCAAGTGACACTTATGTGTCGCAATACATTGTTTGTACCCTTGTTTCTCCCGCCACTCCACTGAGCAAATACAGGCAATGAGGACTGTGGGTGAGAGTCTGTTCATTGAAGCTGGGGGACTGATAAGCCTAAACCTGCTACTAAGGGAAGCAGCAAGATAAGATAAAGGGAATAGTGTTATATTATAACAAAAAGGTTCAGGAAGGCATTTTAATAAAAGAAACAGGACTGTGAGCTATACCACTGTGTATAGTGTATGTTGTTTGCTGTATGTATTATCCTGCTCACACTCCTCTGTTTTTATACTTATGTATACAATTTTATGCATTGCTTAACACAACATGTTTAATATTTATGTTTGGTTTCAGATTTCTGTAATCTTAGTCCTATTACATTGCTTATTAAATGTCTCATCCTATTGATTGCAATGTCCCAGAAAGCGTAATCCTCCTTGAGACTCTATGAGAAAAGCAGGCTATAAATGAAGAACATACAAAATAAATATGGAGATTGTTATGTCATGATTACTTGTGTTTTACTTTTCTCTGAGATACAACATTCTAGGCAACTATTATTAATTGATAGAAATAGTTGTTGTTATTATGTCCCAGAAACTTTACCATGCAGTATATCAAAGATATTCAGTTTCCACATAGCATATTTCTGTGAGGCAAAATTATGATTAATTATATTAGCTGTAGAGCCTCTAGCAATGACTGCCTGAGAACATCAAGGAATTTCTCAGGTTCAACATGGGAAGAAAATTTGAAAATTAAATTAATATGCAGATGATATTGTATTTACAGTTGCGGATTCTGTTGTAAAGCTGTTTCAGATTCTGCTAGAAATGATTTTATAAATTGGTATAAGGTTAATCATTATAAATCAGATTGGACAGTTCTGAATATGTAGCCATCTGTGAAAAATAAATTACCTAAACAATTGGGAATTCCTTGGAAAGCCCTCCAGTGAGGTATCTTGAAATATGGATACAGGGGGATGTTACAAGGATGGATTTGTTTAATCATGTTAACTGAAGTATGAGGATGGATGAATTTTTGGTCCCAGTTCTCTTTTTCTTGACTAAGTAGGGTAGCCTTAGATAAAATGTGTGTGTTACTAATATTTTTATGTCAATATACCTTTATTCTGCAGTGGTGATCTTATAAATATGTGGAAAAATGCAAATCAATTTGTATGGAAAAATAAAACCCCACATGGGTCAAAATATGTATTTTTAAAACATAAAGATAAAGGAGGCATAGGTTTACCAGATATACAGCTTTCTTGTTCTGTATGCAGATTTGTAAATCTGGAGAATTTGTTTAATGCAAATGAAGTTATATACGTGGAAGAGGAAGAGCTTGAAATTAATTTGGTTTATGTTATGTACCACTGTAATAACATGTGGGAAACAAGTTTTATTAATTATCTTATGGTAGTAGACTGGGAAAGATGTAGAGACATTATGAGCCCAGGATTGCCCTCTTTATTTATTTATTTATATCCTGCCCTTCTCCTGAATGGGGACTGAAAGCAGTTTACATCATTCTCCTTTCCTCCACTTTTATCCTCACAACAATCCTGTGTGTGACAGACTCTTCAGCATTAATGGCTTATATTTAGGAATTTTCCATTCCTAACATTTTTGGTAATTTATCTTGCTGGCATCAAAATAGATCTATTAGACCAAGAGACTGGTTAGAGGAAGATTAAAATCTTTTGATATGAAGAACTAATGGAAAAATGTGTGGGCATCAATTTCATTATATCAATATTTCCAACTATGAAAAATCACACAAGAGATATGAGATAAAGGATTATTAAATAAAAATACAACTGAATTTAAATTATTGATAGAAAGGTCTGTATGTAAATGGAAAATAGGAGCCAAATAGATCTTTTAAATTATTTAAAATCTGGGGGAACTAATAATAATAACAACAACAACAACAACAACAACCCTGGGAAAATATATTGGATGTCCCATTCTATAAACAGAATGGGAGAGGATTTAGGGTTATATGGATAGGAATGTAACTAATATGTAATTGAAATAATTTTTTTATACACTTCTATTTTGATAGCATTTAACATGTTTAGGATTGAGGTATTCTTATAGACTGGACACAGTAAATTGTTGGTGCTATCAGGCTAAGAATGCAGATCTGGATATAGATAAAACAAATCACAGGGCATGATTTGCAAATGGAACTGAAGGTATTACTATTAGAATTTTTAAAAGAACTATGGGTGCGGTCACACGTGCAAGATAAACTGGGGGGGGGAGCGAGGCTATTCCCTCTGGAGGAATTTGACCCACAGTTGTGTGATCACACAGTCCTTTGAAGCTGTGGGGGCAGCTCACCACTGCGTGAACAGACGCAACTGCGGGTGAGTCGGGTGTTTTTTTTGCCATTTGTTTCCAATTCGCTTAAATGGGGAATTGATGAATCGCATCTCAGTGCTGAGGGCTCCCTATGGAGTGTGCGATGATGCACATACTGAGAACGGGGGGGGGGGGGGGAAAATTGAACCGGGGCCGGAGGGATCAGACCATCCCAATGCCGTGAGAGTGCGCTGGAGCGATCAGTCAAGGGAAAGTCCGTCCATGGCCCGTAGCAACTCGTTTGCTACCGGACTTTCCATGGTGTCTTTTTACTCCACTTCTGTGACAGAGCAAAATGGGTTGCCGATGGGTACAGGGCGCTTCACTTATGTTTGTGTCTGATCGCACCCTTTAACTCTGCCCAACATTTGAGCCTATGGCACTGCTAATTGTGTGTGTGATCATGACCTATATTGGATGTGATAATTCAGAATTAGGTATAACTTTAATGAAAGCAGTAAGAATATGTGTCACAGTGATATGGAAATTAACCTGTCATCAATAAAAGACTGGCGTAACTGGACTGTATCATTATTAACTAAATTGACTTATTATAAATAGAAAGAAGAGAAAACAAATCAAAAGGTTGTTAAAAAACCTGGGTAATATTTATTTGTCATTTCTGGATGCTATTTATTTGACAAAACTGGATATTATTTATTTTAGAATTCCAGTACATAGTTTCTAGACTAGGGATGGGTACAAACCACATTTTTGTGGTTCAGTTCATGTTTTGTGGCTGAACCATGAACTGAACTACAAACCTATACAACCTGAAAGGTTGGTTCACAGTTCATATAGGCTGGTGATCCTTGCTTTCGGTTCCCCACCACTTTTCATAGGGAGCAGAAAGCAGGAGTTTAAATAGCTCCGAGCTACTTAAGTCAAATAGCAGAGCAGTGCTCCGCCACTCAGCTGTTTGATTTAAATGGCTTAGATCTGAATCCAAGAAAGTCCCTTTAAACAGCTGAGTCATTTAGAGCTGAGCAGTTTGCTCCGCATGGCATAGCTGTTTAAAGGGGCTTTCTTGTGCTGATCTGGATAGTCCAGACAAGCCTGATCTTGTCAGATCTCAGAAACTAAGCAGGGCCAACCCTGGCAAGTATTTGGATGGGAAACCTCCGAAGAATACCATGGCCGGGAGGCAGAGGCAGGCTATCAAGCCACTTCTTTGAACATCCTTCATGCATCAGTAGGAGTTGCCAGAGGTTGCCATGACTTCCATGCATGGACACACACACAAATGCATGTGCGCGCGTGCACACACACACACACACACACATGTTTAGTCTAGTGGTTAAGAGCAGCAGAATCTTATCTGGAGAACTGGGTTTGATTCACTACTCCTGCACATGCAGCCAGCTGGGTGACCTTGGGTCAGTCACAGTTCTCTCAGAGCTGTTCATTCAAAAGTAGTTGTCTCTGAGCTCTCTCAACCCTACCTCTATCTCACTGGGAGTCTGTTGTGGGGAGAGAAATGGAAGGAGACTGTAAGCTGCTCTGAGATGCTGAGTGAAGGGCAGGGTATAAATCCTCCTCCTCCTTCCAAATTACAAAAATGGGGGGCCTTCTTGGGCAGCAACCCCAGGGCTGGCTGCCAGAGAAAGCCCCTTGAAACAGCTGAGCTACATAAAGCAGTTTAAACTTTAAAAAGACTTCACAAGAAAGCCCAAAGCAGCTGAGCAGTGGGGAGCAATCCAAGCTGCTCAGCTGTTTTTGTGGCTTTCTGCTGGAGCAGAAAGCAGGGGTTCAAAGGGACTTGGAGTCCATTTAAATCCCTGCTTTATGCTCTGGCCAGGAACCAGCATGAACCCCATGAACTGCCTTAAAAGTTCATGGAAGTCCATGATGGTAGATTTGTCATGGACATCAGTCCATAAACCACAAACGGGGCAAAATTCATCACTAATTTGGCTTTGTGGTTTGGTTTATGCCCATTCCTATTCTAGACTCTGTACAACAGTACGTATTTATTTCTTTAATATAAATGAACAGTTTTTAAACAAACTTGTCTTTAAAAATTACTATTGTAAGTCTAACATGTTTCCCATAACATGTTTTACTGTGTTTTTATGTGTGAGCACTAGGGCTCCCTTGTAAGCTGCCCTGAGCCCGCTTGCGGGGAGGGCAGGGTATAAATATCAAAAATAAATAAAAAATAAATAAATAAGATAGTTCTGTTCTGTTTTTTTTTTTAAGTATAGTCACAACATTTAAGAATTTGCAGGTAGCAGCTTGCACATAATGGAAAGCAAAATCCTTAAGTCTTTGGCACCAAGAGGTCCATGTGATTATCCTGCCCAGATGGCCTACAATATGGTCATAAAACAGCTAGAGATTGAAGTGTGAGCACAAATGAGCCCCTGTAATAAAGAATCACTGCTCACCAAGGATTATAGTAAGATAAACAGGCCCTCACATAATCAGACATTAAAGCTTTTCTAAACGGCATTCACTGTGCAAACCTAAGAATCTTCCTAAGCGTAAACCCCACTGAATAAACCTGAGTAGGACTGAGTGGACCTACTTAGGATTGCTCTCTTATGTACTTAATATAAAGGTCAAAAATTGGTAAATTTTAATGAAAATACCATTATATAAACACTTTAAACATGAGGATTACATTAAAAGGTGTTTTTAAGCTAGCAAGTTAAACGTTGTAGGCCATAACACAATAAAATCGAATCTTTAACTATTCAACTCATTGCCTGTGAAAAGCCATTTTTTACTAAGCATTTGGGACAACAATGTCCAGTAGCAACAGCTAAGCCTTCTGTTGCAACTGTGGAGTTCCTTTAGTATTATTTTTACTTTTAGATTGTACCCCAATATATCGGCATTTTCCAGACTGCAGCAGCCTTTTGGGCTTTTGTCAGTATCATTGGTGTTTCTAATAATCGCACTATCGATATGATCAGTTCACACTGAAGTGTTTGCTTCAGTCTTTCCCCATCAGTCTTCCTTCTGTTTGGATTCATGTCTGAGTATTGTTTTTCCACTTTTTTGTTTATTTTTTGTGCATGCTTTGCAGTGCTACAGCAGCCTCAAGGAGACCCCACAGACTCTCTTCCCTTTGATTGCACTTCAAGAAGCTCAGGATTCTCCCTTCCCCTTGGAGCAGGTTCCCTTTTCCCCTGAAGATATTCCACACACACACCCCGGCCTGTTGATATTTATGAAAATGAGCTGTATGGTAAGCCCTTCTGTCCTGCAAGCTCCAAGTTCCACATAAATGATGAAAATGGCTCCAAGGTTTTTTTTTTTGACTAATGATGTGTAAGGATCTGTGAAATTAATATCAGGGGTCTCTGTGAGAATAAACTGGGCCACGTAGCCAGGTATACCTTTAAATGTGACCCTACACTTCCAAACCATCTGCGTTTACAGGATCTTGCCAAGACAGACTAAAGAGTGTGCTTGATACTAAAATGTATTTGAAAATGGTGCCCAGGGATGTGCTAGGCTTTGCTGTTACGTTTGAATTAAAGAGGCTGAGGTGGCTCAAGTGGTTAAGATGCTGAACTTCATACTGGAAGGTCAGGAGTTCAGGAGTTCGAGACCCGAGTGTCATATGATGGAGTGAGCTCCCGTCTCTGGTCCCAAATCTTGCCACAGCATAGCTTGTAGATTTTCATGAACATTTTTTTTCTCAGTCACTGTTGCTTTATCATACTGTTAAGTAATTTTTAAAGAATGAATATCCCAGTTCTCAAGTGTTGCACTGTTAGTTGAATCACAGTGGGGCCTCAAATGCAAGCCTTTTCCAAGTAACTTGGGGTGTATCCAGACAGCCCTAACGTCAAATAGACACTGAGGCTAGATTTACTAAAGCAGTGATTTCTTTACTAGGGGATTCTCACACATACAAATATAAAATCAAGCATACACACATACAATACAGAGCTAAGAATTCAGATAGAAAAGTACAGAGATGTTTGCAATAGCAGGGAGTATCGTTGGTGGGGTGATACTGTACCTGTCCAGCGAGATGAGTTGATTCTGCAGCAAAAAGAGAACAAAATAAGGGAAGGGGTCATGGACTGACCAGCAACACACATGGGAGGTTCCAAACAGTACTAGGAATGGAACCAACAAGATAGGGTAGGGTTAGGAGAGGCAAAGCAAGAGAGGGAACAATGGCAAGATGCTCTCTTTTTATACCTGATTTGTGACCTGAGGCTAGCACCTTTCTGGTCACCTGACCCCCAGGAAATATTGAGACACTTAAACTGTTAATGGGTCAGAAAAGGGATTAATCATTGGGCAATTGCAGGGCAGGTAATGGCTTGGCTATGAGTAACCCCTCTCAGGAATGAGAAAGACAAAAGGAGGAAATGAAGAGGACAATCCGAGGTGTAACACCGGTGCTTGGGATTAATGACCAGAATCTTAACAGCTGTGTTATCTTGATGGGTGGCTGGGAGACAAGATGGCTTGCTTCCGGCATAATTTGGCACATCCTTTTGTTCAGGCTGAGGAGGAGTACGTGCTTCACCTGGTGATGTTAATATGTGATGGTGGGGGGGAATGCCTGCGTGAGAAAGAAGGGAATCCTTTATGGTGTCTGCAGAGGAATCTCCTTGTTCTTTTACAGAGCATAGCCTCTCTCAGTGATCTGCTGCTGGTTCCATGTGTTGAGGAGTCAGGGTGGTTGACTTGCCTGCCATTGCTGGCATGGCTGCAGAGGTGCAGGGGCAAGAGGCATCTTGTTGTCCATGGGTCCACATCTGGCTTGGCATGCTGCTTAAACCCAAGGTTCCCCTTTCATTCCAGTATAATGGCACTGCTTCACAGCTACAGTCCTGTCCGTGGCCCTGACTGACTTATATCACAGTCCACCTTTGCAGTCATATTTAAGAGTCCTTAGAAACGTTTTAGTAGACGGCTGCTTGGCAACATATTTGCTCAAATGTGTTTAGGTTTTATGATATATAGTACAATTTTGGTTTCTTAGTAATACCTATTGGAGGGTACAATTTACAGGTGTTTGTATTTTAAAAGTGTACCTATTTATACCTGGTAGGGCACACATTAGATTATTTTTGTATGACAGGGGAAATTCTTGAGAATCATTAAAGACATCTCTTTGTTACACACGGGACTGTCTATGAAGACTGTTTAGAAACTACAGGTGGCACAGAAAGCTGCAACCAGAAAGTTGACTGGAGTGGGTTGCAGGGACCATATAACCCCAGTTTTGTTCCATCTACATTTGTCCCAATTCAAGGTACTGATAATGGCATTTAAGAGTGGATAGAATACCTGGTGTGCTAGCAGAACAAGTGCAATGTGCCCTGAGACCCAAACACAAACGAGCATGCAATGACATATCTAGACATGGTGGCTCAAAGCCCACCTGGGACGAACATAGATGTGGTGGCTTAAAGCCCTGAGTCCACCTTAGACCCAAACCCAAACCAGCATGCATCCATCCATATAGAACTGATGTCTCGAAGCCCTGAGATGTGGTGGCTTGAATCCCTGAGATGTACGTAGAAGCCCTGAGTCCAACCCTGACTAGGGATGGGCACAGACTGAACCATAAAAGAAGATTTATCATGAATTTTGCCCTGAAGTTTGTGATGGGTCTAGATCAGAAACTTCTACAAAATGTAAAATAGTTTGTGGTTAGAGCAGAAAGCAGGGGTTTAAAGGGACTCTGAGTCCTTTTAAACCCCTGCTTTCTATTCCCCGTGAAAGTTGCAAAAACAGCTGAGTGGTGGGGAGGCACGTCCCACCACTCAGCTGTTTGGGGCTGTCTTATGCAGTCCCTTTAAAGTTTAAACAGTGAAAATCTCAAAAGCTAAGCCTTCACAACAGTGCAATACGTAACACATTCATCTGGTCATTGGAGAGAGGATGGGCCCAGCCAAGGACATGTACGTATGCAACTGTGCCCTCAACAATTCTCTCCTGTATGCTTCCAGGAGGCAGTGGTCTGTTGCAAGTTTGATGCCTCCCCTCTACTAGGTCAGAAAGGGTCCATCCTGTCTTTCCTATGGTTCAGAACCCATACTTGAGAACACTTCCCCAGAACTCAGACCCTCCCCCCAAGTCAGGGCACGTAGGGGGGTTATCCTGGGGATGTCTGCCATGAGTTTGATGCCTCTAGCTCTAGAACTGATGCCTGACATCTGCCCCCAAACACTTTCCTGGGGGCACCTTTTTTGGGGGGGACCATAACTCAGACCCCCCCCAGTCCAATCTTTACCAAACTTTACCAAACTTGATGGGCAGGTAGAGGAATGTCTCTAGGACCCCGGGGGAGGGGACCCCACCACATCCCAAACTTCCCAAACCTGTTCAGTTTGGCAGAGCGGCTATGTTCGGGTTTTCCTGGTTTGTGCCCATCCCTAGATCTGACACAAGACAATTTGGTGCAGAAATATTTGGAAAAAAAGTTAAAATATATTAAAATATATTAAACACATATATATTAAATATATTTATTAAATTATATTAAACATATATACAACATATATTAAAATACTCTGCCAATTCAAAGCACACCCTAAAATAAATGAGGTAATTGTCTAATTGGTCTCCTAATAATCTAGATGGAGTATATAACTTCCATTCATTTTATGTACATGAAAATAGAGAGATCATATTTACCCCCAGCCTGGAGAGATTATCTTCTCTGTCTCAAGATAATTTTTTTAAGAAAGCACATAGAAAAATATGCTGGAACAGAAACAGTCTTAAGTTAACTATTTGGTCTTCTGCCTGTAGCAAGGTTTTGGAATGAAAGCTGACTGTAATGATGACAGAAGGAGACGGTAATAGTGTTTTCGACAATAGACCATAAAAAGCACAAGTACTGCTCAGAAAGAACACTGAGATTAGACATGATGCCAATTCTTCACATCTGTTTGTATCAGAAGAGCCTTTCTCATCCTTATATAGCAAACTAGTATTTAAGATCAAAAAGAGACAGAAAGAAGTGTTCCCACTGCTATAATACAGTTAGATGAAGTAAGTGAATCAAATGTCTTCATTTGGAGCCAATTTGGTGTAGTGGCTTGTTATAAATGTTTTAATATAAGCAGCTCTGCCCAGTGTCCTGCTGAGGTCTGTTCTTTTGTGTGCGGACTCTAATCTGGGAGAACCGGGTTTGATTCCCCACTCCTCCACTTGCACCTGCTGATGTGACCTTGGGTCAGTCACAAGCTCTGGCACAGCTGTTCCTAAAAGAGCAGTTTGTGTCAGAGTTCTCTCAGCCCCACACCTACCTCACAGGGTGTCTGTTGTGGGGAGGGGAAGGGAAAGGAGTTTGTAAGTCACTCTGAGACTCCAAGTGAAGGGCAGGATATAAAGCCAATCTCCTCCTCCTCCTTCTTCTTCTCCTTCTTCTTCTTCTCTAGTCCATGATTTGAGTGGTTAATTATCCCATTAATTTTTTTCTGGAATTCATACCATTGACTCCCCAGGATTCCCAAGAAAATCTGACTTTATAATGTGAAGGCTTTGGTCATTCAGAAAAAAGGAAATGTGATTTGCAAATGTAGAGATGATTTTCCCCTTAATTATTAAAGATTAATAAAGCATTTTTGAGCTGCGGTGGCTCAAGTGGTTAAGATGCTGAACTGCAGGCTGTGGAAGGTCGGTAGTTCAGCAGTTTGAGACCCGAGTGTGCCGTGTGACGGAGTGAGCTCCCGTCTCTAGTTCCAGCCCCTGCCAACCTAGCAGTTTGAAAGCAAGAAATTGCAAGTAGATAAATAGGTACCACTTCAGTGGGAAGGTAACAGCATTCCGTGCGCCTTGGTGTTTAGTCATGCCGGCCACATGACCACAGAAATGTCTTCGGACAGCGCTGGCTCTTCGGCTTTGAAATGGAGATGAGCATCACAACCCTAGAGTCAGATTCGACTGGCTTTCGAGCAAGGGATCCTTTACCTTTTTAATAAAGCATTTTTGAGATCCAGGAAATAAACATAGGTACCAGGGCAGCACTCACATTTTGCACCTTCTGGGACTGATCTCTGCCTAAGTCTAACCTCAAATGAAAAACCAGAAGAAATCTATCTAAAGCCTTATGTTGAAGTAATTAACAGTAGTACATGTTAAGGGTTGTTGTTTTTTTGTAATAGTTAAGAAAGTATGTTAGTTTGTCCTAAAATACAGTGTAATCCTTTGAACACTTTTCTAGAAGAAAACCCCACTGAATAGACCTGAATAGGATTCTGAGTAGGCCTATCCAGGATTGCTATCTTTATATATGTATAAAATCTTTTGTGGAAACATTTTCAGATGATACCCTTTGACAGGACTTGTTTTATAGATAACTTTAACAAGCAGCTGAGTGTAACTTCTTGTGACTCAGATCTTATTTTTCACTATATTATAAACACATATTTGTTTCAAATTAAAACTGCAATCCTAAACTTACTTGGGACTAAACACACTGTCTTTAATGGGTTTACTTCTGAGTATGCATGTTAGGATTAATGTTATGTGTACACACAGGGAAGTACTATGCAAAGAATCACAGATTTCACTGATGTTTTTTATCATAACAATTAAGGTTGCCAACTGGCCAGGGGAAAAATGCCCTCTCCCTTTAATAGTTATTTAATGTACAAAAACAGTCAGTAGAAGCTCTTCATGGCATGGTGTTAAATAACATCACCTGAGAATTACTACAGATCACTGATTGAAAAGTACTGGGTTCGCTGCATGGAGGACTCGGACGACGACATGCGGTTGCACCCGTTTATTGAGTACTTAACAACAACACAATGATGGCCCTGCAGGGCCAACTATATACACTCCCGTCCCCGGGCCTCCCACTCCATTGGAGGGTTTGAATTTCCCGCCAAGGAGCCTATTGGCCGGCTGGGGAGAGGACTAGGATCTGAGGTCCTATTGTCCTTTTGGAGCCAAGCTCCTCTCTTTCTTGCGGCCGTCTTGTGGCAGGCCACATACATAACACTCCTCCCCCCATAGTTCAGACACCAC
>NW_015172024.1:403690-438863 GCF_001447785.1 Gekko japonicus | reverse complement strand
GCTGGTGCACGATGCGGGGTGCGGCGTAGCAGGAACGGAGCTGAGCGATGCGCTGATGTGAGCCAGGCCAGACTCAGCGGGACCCCATCCTTGTCGCCACTGAAAAGTACTGGGTTCACCGCATGGAGGACTCGGACGACGACATGCGGTTGCACACGTTTATTGAGTACTTAACAACAACACAATGGCCCCGCAGGGCCAACTATATACACTCCCGTCCCCGGGCCTCCCACTCCATTGGAGGGTTTGACTTTCCCACCAAGGAGCCTATTGGCCGGCTGGGGAGAGGACTAGGATCCGAGGTCCTATTGTCCTTTTGGAGCCAACCTCCTCTCTTTCTTGCGGCCGTCTTGTGGCAGGCCGCATACATAACACCCATAACACTGATATTAAAGGGACAGCTAGATGGACCATTTTTAAACTTGGCAACCATAAGTTAGCAGCTCCAGCTATGGTTCCGAGGTCCTATTGTCCTTGTGGAGCCAAGCTCCTCTCTTTCTTGCGGCCGTCTTGTGGCGGGCCGTATACGTAACACCCATAACACTGATATTAAAGGGACAGCTAGATGGACCATTTTTAAACTTGGCAACCATAAGTTAGCAGCTCCAGCTATGGGAAAGGCATACCTTTTTTAAAAAGTGGGAAATGGCTTGCCTTTTTGTCAGTGAGAGCTTCTTAAATGAAGGTGTCCAAGAAATTGCATGGATCATGGTTGCACCAATTTTCGCCTGTCAAATGTTAGCACAAATATAACAAATGACACAGCCAGACCCAGGTCTGATTTTCATAATGGCCTTGGGCCTGATCCTGCAATGCTTTCAGTGTTGTAGCTACTTTGAGATGTCTATACATCTGTCTTTGTTGTTATATCCACATCAGCCATCATAGGAGGCCTTTTGATGTATTATTATTGAGCTCTGAGAGCAGTAATATGATTTTTCCTCCCTGTGTGAATTCTTTTTTAAAAATGAACAATTCCATTGCATCTTTTACATCCTGGCATAAATTGTTTCTAATCTCCCTTGTTGCATGAATATCACACACTTTCCGCCTGCTGTTCTTTTTTATGATGAATCACTTATTTGTGTCTAGGTTTATAAATTGATCCAATGTCTTTATCAGAAAGTAGAATCCACTAGATATTATTGTCCATTAAATGTTCTAATTAATGCTGTGATGTTTCAGATACATTTCTGTAGAAATGGAGGAAAAGGGCAGAAATCCAGCATAATGGAAAGCTATAACCCCCCCCCCCCTCAAGTACTTTCCCTGGTTTAATCTTGGGGTAAAAAACTGAATGAGAGTCAATTTACTCCCCCAGTACAATCACTGGAAACTGAATTGTCTGAGATCAGTAGTCCACAATTAGCTATTAATGGATACTGCTGGGTCAAAAGAGGTGTTTAATTGCTTATTCCATTATCTGATTAAATTATGTTTAAATATTTTTGTGCCTTTAGCAAGAGGCATTTCACTGTTGAAGAGACCATTTCCTTAATATCCATTTAAATAAAAAAGTCCTTTCACTAGTACTTTTCAATGTTTTTAACTAAATGTGCATATCTTGGGGGCAATCAGACCTTCTTAGACATCAGCAAAAAAGTTAAATTCCCATGAGCTGTAATTCTGAGTTTACTACCAAACAAATAATTTATACTAAGAGAAATAAAAATGGACTCACTGTACAGTTATACCAACAATATTACAGGCATAATGCTATTGTCAAGGTGGGAATGTCCCTTATGAGTAAGCCTACCAGCAAAAGGCTATAATTACCTGCAAAAAATAGTTTTCCCCTTCAGCACACAACTTAGGAGCAGGGCTGCTGAGAGCTCACATGCCTACCCAAACATCATATAGTTCCTTGAGCTCTCAGGCAGGGTCTCTGGCTTTGAAAATGGTCCCTTTAATATTACCTTGATCTTCAAGTAATTATTGGTTAATTAGCTCCATACTACAAAAAGCTTGAACTGCACATTTCCTCATATTACACCTGTATTAAAGGGGACAGGACCTTTTTTCCTGGCCACTTGTATCTTCTAGTCTCTCCATCTATAAAGTACTGATACAGATGCATGGAGATGTGATTTCAGCTCATACTTTATTATGTACAGGATAACTTGAGATACTTAGTCTGGCCCAAGGCCGGCTTATATCCACATAGCTAACCACACCCCAAACACATATCCACAACCGTGATAGGCTATTTATAGTGTCCCCCAGTCCCATAGATTCCTCCTTGGATGCTAGCTGTCCGATAGGTGCACACTAGGATCTGTTTGGGCTATTGTCTTTGGAAGTGAAGCTTGGGCCCTTCGCATGGCAATGTGTGTGGCCCAACCACGTGCACAGTCTTGCTGGGTACACAACACCCTCTGAGATGGCTTCAGGATAAACATAATGGCACTAAAGTGTTTATAGGCAGGCAGTGCATGGTTTAACTCCTCCTCCTGTCCAATGAGTTAATTCTATGTCTGGTACCACCAGACTGTTCCTGTGCACTTGGTCAGATACAAAATGTGTAAGATCAGTATGTGCATCTGAAATACTAGGGGGAATCACACACACACACACACACAGAGAGAGAGAGAGAGAGAGAGAGAGAGAGAGAGAGAGAGAGAGAGAGAGAGAGAGAGAGAGAAATGGTGCAAACTTAAGCCTTTTTACTCAAAATTAAGTCCCATTGAGCTTAATGGGGCCTATTCCCTAGTTAGTGTGTTTAGGAGTGTAGCCTAACAATGCAATCCTAAAAACACATTCTTAGGGGTCAGACTCTTCAATAGACCTAAGTAGGATTATGAGTAAACCTATTTAGGATTGCTATCTAAGTGTGTTACATTTAGCACAATCTATACATTGTTACCACGTGGTTGGCTTCTGTTGTCAGAGATGTGACTAGCACACCAAGAAGGCTGGAAGGTGAGATTCTCTCCCTCCACCCACTATTAAAGCCTTGTATTGACTGTATGAGTCCAGTATTTGATGAATGTAGAAGTGGCTCAGTGAAATAAACACATTAATGAGCAATATCACTTTTCTGTGTAGTTTTAATTTGACACCCCCCCCAGCTACAGCTTTTTTAGCCATGTTGCTGCTTTTTAGCCATATTAACAGCGTCAAGCTCTTATAAAAGGGGGAAAAAAGCTTTGTGGGCCTGGTGGAAAGAAAACATTTCACTGTGTGTATTTTTTTTTAAAAAAACATAACTGTTATCAAGAATATGGAATGCTTCATATTCTTTTCCATGATGCTGAAATTTAGGGCTTGACCAAGTACATTATTATAGCTAAACTAATACCAGAACACATGATATTCACAGATATATTTGCAGAAGTTCCATAACTACATCATCAAAGATCAGAAACTGGCACTGAGCACCAAATGCATCACACTGACAAACACAGCTTTAAAAAAAAGCAGATTTTACCCTTCTTGACACCAACTTAGACATGAAAGAATATAGGCAATTCTCATGAAATCTCACAGTTCTAGGGAAGGATAAACAGGAATTCCAGTAGGATGTAATTTTAGTTTCCTGCTGCAAGAGATTGGCAAAACTGGAACCAATTATGCAAGAAAAACAAATATTTGCCTAGTTTGTGTGATTGATACATGTTGTGAAAGCCAACTGTTCCTAGAGGACAAGCTGGTTTCTCTTGTGCTCTGATTGTCACATAAGCTATATAAAGCCTTCATGGTTAGTGATAATGTTCTGTAGGACTCTTTGTGCTGGCTGAACTCAGCCTAGCACGCAGAACAAAAGACAGCGGAGCATGTCTGAGTGAGAAACTTAAAATGTTAACAAGGCTGTGCAAGTGTCCTTGGATTGTTCCTCTTCAGTTTCTTGAAACAAGACTGGTCAGCATCACTTGAGGTTGCATTTTGAAATCAATTTCTAACTTGATGTTATTTCAAGTGTATTGTCTTAGATGCATTTCTTTTTTATTTCTAATGTTAGTTCCAGCTAAAACCCACATGGTAATTCTCATTTTCCCAGCAGATCCTCCTTGCTATCTTGTCCCCTCCTGTTATGACTGCATGGTCTTTGGCCTTTACTTTAGCAGCACTGTTGCTGTAGAATGGTTTTACTGTGGTTGACAGGAGGGTGCTGTCTCTTCTCACCATCAGGAGACATATAGGCTGAGTTCAGACCCTGGAATAGAGTCTTAGGACCATTTGTTGTTGTTGTTTTTGCTGCTGTTTTTGGATATAGTCTGAAAATCTGCACATCTATGGTGATGAAAATTTTGGTCCATTTCATTTCACACTCCTATGTCAGTAGCTGTGGTTTTCTAAAAGTGCTGTTCACCCAGATATTGAAGATGAATTGGTTAGGCTTTCTTAAGAGCCAGCATGGTGTAGTGGTTAAAGAGTTGGAATAGGATATGAGTAAGCCCAGGTGCAAATACCTACTCTGCCATGGAAGATCGCTAGGTCACCTTGGACCAGTCACACACTCTCAGCCTAACCTGCCTCACAAGATAGTTGTGAGGGTGAAATAGGGAGGGAGAGAATGACATAAGCCACTTTGGGCCCTTTGTTCATTTTCAATGCAGTACTCTGGATGAACACTCTAGAATATTAAGTTGGGAAGAATGAGGCACGCGGCCTAGGAACTGAAAATACAATCATCAAGTCTTTCTTAAGTATGAAGGTAATGTGCATACCATTGTGAAACAGATCCCTTTCTGAAATAGAGAGATAGATTCCTGGCTGTGGAGAATTTATCTCTAAAGGAGAGAGAACCTGTTTTGTAAGCACCGCCTCGCAGCATAGCTTTGAGGGAGACCAGCTGTGGCAATGCATTGTGATAATGTAAATGACCAACAGTACAATCCTAAGCAGGGTTACATTCTTCTAAGACCATTTATTTCAATGGACTTAGAGTGGTGTAACTGCTTAGTATGTCCTGATATGGACATTGCCAGGCTTTCCTAATAAAGTTTGGGACAGATGGACACACATCACATGGGTGAATATAACTAACATAAACTGAGTAAACAGAGGGGAAGCCATGGGTAAGTGGTATGAAAATGTGAATATATACAATGGATAACTTCTGTGAATTATTTGCATAGAAGTGAACAATAAGTCCAACAGTGTTGACTGCAACTTGTGGACAGTTTGTAAACCAAAACATTTGGGTATATGAGCATTGCTTTATGAAGTTTTTGTCAAGATGCAAAGAAACACATACAAACTTTCATGAGAGGAAAGTCTGAGAGGACATTTACAATATGTGAATCCCTATCAAAAAAGAATGGCAAGCTGCATCAGAAAGAACAGAGAATACTGTGCTACCTTAAAGGCTAACACATTTATTGTGGCATAAGCTTTCATGCTCTAGTTCCTGTTATCAGATGGATGAAGTGTTAAATTCAATAAGTAGAAGTGTTCATACACAAGAGTACAAACAGAAGAAGCGGTTGGGAAATAATAACAGTGGGAGGGGTGGGGAATCATCACAGTGCCCATCACAATGGGCAAGACTGATGGAAAGAAAGGGAGTAAGTGAAAGATTGGGCTGTCCTAAAACAAGAGCTCTTGCAAGCTCAAGCCATCGCTATTCCAACAAGAAGCAAACATGGTACGGGATCCAAGAAGCCAATGTGGATGAACAGAGAACTCCGTGATGTGCTAAGAGAGAGAGAGGAAATGTTCCAGAAATGGAGGCAAGGACATAGATCTAAAGAAGAGTATCTCTGTGTTGCTAGGCATTGTAGGTCAGCCATCAGAGAGACCAAAGCTCACATTGAGCTAAAGATGGCCAGGGAGGCTTGCTACAACAAGAAAATCTTCAGATATGTGATGAGCAAATGCAAGATAAAAGAGGCGATAGGCTCACTGTTGGATGAAAATGGAGAAACTCTGACAGAGGACAGAGAGAAAGCAGAAAGTCTCAATGCCTATTTTTCCTCAGTTTTGCCCTAAAGAAGAAAACAGGCTCATCTAGAGATGGTAGTAGACACAGCATGGCATCCAGACTGCTGATTGACATGGGCAGAGAGGTAGTTGAGAAGCACCTGGCTGCACTGAATGAGTACAAATCTCCTGGGCCAGATGGTGTACACCCAAGAGTGCTCAAAGAACTTTCTAGAGAGCTTGCAGAGCCTTTGTCCATCATTTTCCAGTCCTCTTGGAGGACAGGAGACATGCCACAAGACTGGAGGAGGGCAGATGTTATCCCAATTTTCAAAAAGGGAGGTGGGTTAATATAGGAAAGAACAGGCCAGTCAGTCTGACTTCTGTCCCAGGGAAGATACTGAAGCAGATTTTAAAGGGATCAGTCTGTGACCATCTAAAGGACAACTTGGTGATCCAGGGAAGTCAGCACAGATTTTTCCCCAACAGGTCCTACCAGACCAACCTTATTTCCTTCTTTGATTTAGTGACGAGCTTACTGGATCAAGGGAATGCTGTTGATGCTGTTTACTGGGATTTCAGTAAAGCTTTTGACAGGGTTCCCCATGATGGGTAAACTAGAGGACTGTGGACTGGACTCTACAATAATTAGGTGTATAGGGAACTGGTTGGAGAACTGCACTCAAAGAACAGTTGTCAATAGCATTTCATCTGAATGGAGGGAGGTGTTCAATGCAACAGGGCTCAGTTCTGGACGCAGTACTTTTCAATATTTTTTTAGGTGATCTGGATAAGGGTGTGGAGGGGTACTCATTAAATTTGCAGATGACACCAAATTGGGAGGAGCAATGAACACACCAGAAGATAGAGAGAGAATTCAATGAGATCTGAACACACTGGAAAAGTGGGCGGATGTGAACAAGATGCAATTTAACAAGGATAGGTGCCAAGTTCTACATCTGGGTAACAAAAATGAGGAACATGCATACTGGATGGTGAATACACCTCTGGGTAGCAGTGTATGAACAAGATCTTGGGGTACGGGTCAACCATAAGTTAAATATGAGCAGCCAGTGTGATGCAGGGACAAAAAAAGGCTAATGCGAACTTGGGGTGTATTAACAGAGGCATAATATCCAAATCGCAAGATGTCATAGTCCCGCTGTACACTGCTTTGGTCAGGCTGCACCTGGAGTATTGTGTGCAGTTCTGGAGGCCTTACTTCAAACAGGATGTGGACAGAATGGAGCGGCTACAGAGGAGAGCAATGAGGATGATCAGGTACCTGGAGACCAAGCCCTATGATGAAAAGCTGAGGGACTTGGAATGTTCAGACTGAAGAAGAGGAGGCTGAGGGGGGACATGATTGTTCTCTTTGAGTATTTGAAGGGCTGTCACTTAGAGGAGGCCAGGGCACTGTTCCCATTGGCAGAAGAGGATAGGACTCACAATAATGGGTTTAAATTAAGGACGGGAAGGAACTGGCTGGATATTTTAATATTGTTTTAAATGTTTTATTGTACTATTTAAATGTTTTCTGCTGATTTTATGTAAGCCACCCTGAGCCGGCCCTGGCTGGGAGGGTACAAATTTGAATGAATAAATAAATAAATATTAGAAAAAAAACTTTTTTTTCAGTAGGAGTTGTGCAACAGTGGAATAAGCTGCCTTGAGAGATGGTGAGCTCCCTCTCACTAGCAGTCTTTAAGCAGCAGCTGGACAAACACTTGTCAGGGATGTTCTAGATGGGGGTGAGGGTTGGACTAGATGGCCTGTATGACCCCTTCCAACTCCGTGATTCTATGAGTTCAGAAGTTCAGCATACAGATGTATCATTGTATACACAGCAAATTCTGCTTTTCCTTGTCAGGCATGTTGAATGAAAGTTATAACTGATAAAAAGAATTTAAAAACTACAATCATAAAAACTGGAATAAGACAATAAAGAGTTAGGCAAGATAAAGACAAGATAACTGTGGATAAAATGGAGCAAGAGTCCGGTAGCACCTTAAAGGCTAAGGGCACTTTCACACACACTAAATAACACACTTTCAATCCACTTTCAGTGCACTTTAGAGCTGGAATTTACTGTGAAATGGCAAAAACCACCTGCAAATGGTCACCAAAGTGGATTGAAACGGCATTATTTAGCATGTATTGTCAAGAATTCCCAATCCATTCTTCCAGATGATGGTGGCATGCTCACGGACTCACCTCCCGGACCTCCTGGGGGTGTCTGCGTGCTCTGGCGGACGGAGGGGGTGAGCAGGCTCGTAACCCCCCCAGGTGCCAGGGGAAGGGCACCTGGCCAAGGAGCTTTGAGGAGGTAGCCTCTTCTCTGGCCAAATGCCAGAGAATCGAGGCTCCCCATTGCTCCAGTGGTCCGTCCAGCCGAGAGACCTGATGGTACAAGTGAAGCTAGCCAGGTCAAGCTCAGGAGATCAGGCATTTGAAATGATGAATGAAGAGGAGTCGGAAGACCAACTGTGAACATGAGTCAAATGAGAACTGAATTTTAAACAAAAAAGACACTCCTTACCCGAAGCGGTGAAACGGCAGAAGCAAGTGGTGGGAGGGACGCCTCCCATGCCCATAAATCATTGAGCAAAAGGGGGAGGGAGTGGAAGAATAAACATGAAATTGCCCAGAAGTACTCACCCATCGAGCTATACAGATAAGCGCATATTCAGAGACTTTAAAATTTATTGCTCTCTGCTGGAATAACTCAATGTCTTTAAAGAACAGATGTCTGTTGTAACAGCGAATATTACTGCACAACAAAAGCAGCGGCAAGTTGTGACAACAAGCATTACTGCTCAACAAACGCAAATAATGGATTTGATTCAAGTAATGAAGCAGGATGCTGAGAAAGTAAAGGAAATGGCTGAGACAGCGCAGATAGTGAGGAAAAAAGTGCAAAAATTGGAAAAGAAAACTGTATCTTTGGAAGATCAGATGCTGCAGGTGCAAATGGATAAGGCTAATATGGTCCTGCGCTTCCAAGGGGTGCCAGAGAAAAGAGGAGAGAATCTTAAAGAATTTATGAGTGAGCTACTTGCCCCAGTAGCAGATATAAAGGCGGACTTGCTACTCAACGACATGGATGTGGCCTACAGGTCATATTCAGGATACATAAAGAAAAATAATCTGCCTGGGGAAATTGTAGTAAGATTCTCGAAGAGGCATGTCAGGGATGCTATCCTGAAAGCAGTTGCTGCGACACCCCTGAAGGTGGGGGAGAATGCTGTCAGAACGCTAAAGGATATTCCATTTGAAGTAAGACAACGCAGAAAGAAATACAAAGAACTTGTGTTTTTCCTCCAAACAAACTCAATTGGATATAAATTGCTGTTTCCAGAAGGAGTAATATTCAAGATCAAGGAGAAGAAGGTCAAGATTGACTGTTCTTAAAGCTCAAGAGTTTCTAAAGGAGCAGCCGGGAAGGCCAGAGGACGAGAAAAAAGAAGAGGACAATAAGTCCAGTGGAGACCTGGAAACTGGTTCGTCTGGTGAGGACTCTTTGTCTGAGCAGGGGGCATCAGCCCCGAAAAGTTCCTACAAACTGCGGAAGAGAGAGAAGAAGAAGTAAAGGCTGAAGGACTCTGAATTGTGCCTTTGAGAACTTTGGTTCTAGGGGATGATGGGGGGCACTGTTATTGGGCAATTAAATGTAACTGGGGATGGTTAAAAGGGTTAAAAGATTGACACAGTTCATAAGAAGTACAAAGATGAAAAGTCTGAATGAAGTATAAAAAGCTAGTTGGAGATCTCCTCTCTTGGGTTTTTAGTTAGTAGTGGGTTCTTTACGTTTCCCCTTATATGTAGCTTTCCCTTTTTTTCTGTTCTAGTTTTTGTAGTGTTTAAAAAATTAATAAAAAATCCCCTCCAGGGGCTTAAAAAAAAAGAATTCCCAATCCTGGGGATCCTTGGTATGAAGGGCAGAGCTCAAAACTACACAACCAACCTGTAGTGTGAGTCCTCACAAACCAGGGGGTTAGCCTGCTACCAGCCCATGAGAGCATCCCTGCGATCAGAAGCCAGTGGGCAAACTCCTGATCTTTCTGGGAACCAGAATGTCAATCCTGCAAGGTAGGACACTTGCAGAATGAGTTTCTATGAACCAATTACCAGTAGGTGGATGCTTTGGTCTAAAACACTGAATTTAGATTGCAGCTTCTGAAATACAGAACAACCAAATATAGTCAAATAATATTTTTTATTAAAGAGTGCAGAATATTTTCAAAGAACAGAGCTATGAGCAGAAAACAAGAAAAGCTACATTTTAGGTTCTAGCTACACAGGTAAATCCTAAGGCATAGTCACCAGATTATGCTTCATGACTAAACCCAGGCAATCATTTCAAGTCTTTTTTGTAAACCAGGTATGGCTTAACTCATTGTAGGATTAATCCATGCTTCTGGAGGGTTGAAGCAGGCTGCTCCAACCGACACAGAACAACAGAAATTGATAGCTACTTAAAGGGCCTTTCCGCACTTGGATCTCATCCCTGATTTTATCAGAGTTCAACTCATGACACAATACCTTGCATTGGTTAGACAGTGTCATAGATGCAACAAACATGAAATTGAGAAAACTTCAGAGGACGGCGGAAGACAGGAAGGCCTGGCGGGATCTGGTCCATGGGGTCGCGAAGAGTCGGACTCGACTGTGCGACTGAACAACAACAAATAACAGCATCTGTTTATCCTGGGACAAGTGTGGGGTGAAACCAGGGTGACCTCAATGTAATTGTCAGCTATGCTGCCATGGGGGTTGGGATGTTCTTTCAGTGTCTGTGTAAATTGCTTTCGCATTCCTCTCTCTGCTTTGCGCTGAAATGCTTATATCTAAAGAAGTACAGGTGTGTGGGGGGGTGTTGTCTGCCTTCCAGGCAAGCCGTGGGAGCTGAACAATTCCCAGCTTCACACAGTAACAGTTTTCTGGCTTTAGCCCGCGCGCGCGAGGGTGCCTAATTGGCCAGTGCAGTGGGGGGGGTGCATACGAATGCCCTATATCTCATTAGATTCAAGAGACAACTGCTATTCTTAACAGTGACTGTATTAATGCATCTATGGCTCTTCAATATAAGTATAACCTTTCCAAGAAGTGTGTACTCCGTTGTTGGCTGTGGGTTCTGACAGTAATGTGGAAACAAAAAAATACCTCGAGATAATTACAGGGTAGTGTAGAATATAAGTTCAGGGACAGGGTTGAACCAGGATTTAAAGTCTAGTGTGGAAAGGAACAAAGTCTAAGATCTGGACAGGCTGAGGGCCCTTCCAGCCAAACCAAAACTCAGATTAAGGAAGTTATCTTGACATGGATCTGTGACAACAGATGATTCTGCAGAAAAGCAGTTTATGACAGGCGCTTCTCTCTGTAGTGTAGATCAAGCATATAGAGAAGTGAGGTGTGTGTTAGCTCTGGGTGACCGAATGGTTACTCCTTGATACTGTTATTCAAAGCACCAGGTCAGACATGGCAACTTTCTCATGACAAAACCCCAGATGTCTCCTTGATCTGTTCCCCATGTTCCTTGCCTAAGTTTTGATCTGAAACCTGAACCAAAGTTTAATTCTATGTCTAATGAAAGAACAAGAAAATAGACTAGAGATCTATTTGTCTTTACCTGTGTGAAAGTACAAAATTCATGGCAGGGTATGAGCTTTCACGAGTCACTGCTCATTTCTTCAGTTACAACTGGAATGTGAGTCCATCTGTCCTTATATCTTGGAGAGTGATTATAAAATGCCAACTCAAAAGTCCCCCAGGACATCAGTAGAAGCCAAAATGTCTGAAATGTAGGGATGCCGGCCTCAAGGTGGGACCTGGGGATCTCCCGGAATTACAGCTCATCTCTGGCCTACAGATATCAGTTCTCTGGAAGAAAATGAATGCTTTGGAGGATGGACTCTATGGCATTGTACTCCACTGAGGTTGCTGTCCTCCTCAGGCTCCATCCCCAAATCTCTAGGAATTTCCTAACCTTTGACTCGCAAATCTATTCTCCACCCTCCTTTCAGTGCTTGGGGGGCCCTGGCAACCGTACTGAAATGAGGACAGGAGGATGAGTCTCCTGGGGAAAGGGGTACCACAGTATGGAGGCTGTAGCTAAGAAGGCCTTTGCTCAGACCCCCGTTAAACCTATCTGTGACATTGTTGGTTCTTGCTGCAAAGCCCCTTTAAATCCTGTTAAAGTACAGTAATGTGTTATGTTATATTGTTGAGTGCAGGTGAAAAATGATCCAGTCAAAACAGTAAAGGGACAGAGGGGGAGAATGTTTTAAAAAGATAAAGAAAGTAACATTGAATTATAGGATTTATTTGAAAGAAAATCACAAGGCTTCAGTCCTGGTTTTCTTCATTCTGGTTTGAAGTCCAACACCATTTTTGTTTTGGGAATTGACTAATGTGGCCTAAATGGGCCTGGTACAAAGGGAAAAGGATACATAAGAAGGAACAATAATGAATATCTGAGGAAGTAAGTTCTGTGTAGAGTATCTCATCAGATGCCTTGGTAGGATGCAAACTGCAAATGTGGAAAGGGTATGTAGATTAATCTGGATGCAGGATCCCTCCCCCCCTTTTTGCTTGTAAAATACACACAGTGCTCAGTTGTTGTTGTTTTAAATCAGTACTAAACATTGATTATGTATTGGTGGAACATGCAAAACCCTGTTCTGACTGTTGTTCAGTATCTGTTACAGAAGAGAAATCTATGATTTGTTTTTCTGCCTAGCTTTATATACTAATGCATAAAAGATATGCTGAATATGATCTATCTCCAAATTTGTGATGCTTAGTGATTTTTGTAAATTGCAGTTTGTATGGGATAATTTATATCAACATCCATTCACATCAGTTTTGCTAAGGCCTGCATACTGGCATATAGCAAATGAATAATCTAGAATTCCCGGTCATCCATATTAATTATTTGGTTTATTATAAGAACAATGACTCTTACTAGAATACATACAAGATAAAGAAAATACTAATTACCTTAGTGCAAGCCAGTTAGTAGTTACCTAGACAGCAACAATAAGTGCAGGTCCTGTGGAACCTTGTGTTTGTTTTAGTTGATAACATCTGGAGAAAGAGCAGTCCTTATCAGTGTCCATAGCTGTTTCAGAAATAACTAGTACATTGGTAAGAAAAAAAGAGTACCAATTAATTCTACATTTACAAATTACTTTCTTAAAGAACATACCCAATTTTTTAATCTCAGTGAGACCTTTAAATATGATCATTTGTCCATCTTATTTCCACCGAAGAAAGCTGTTTTGGAGTATATATTCAAGGTCTATTGATGTGTATTCATTACACTTTTACTACCCGATTTTCTCTAAAATCAAGATGGTAGCTGGATGTTACAAGAGCTAATGAATAAGAACATAAACCTGGACTGCAAATATATAGTCCTGTCAAATAAGTACATTTGTGACAATAATCTTTTCAGAAGGTCTGGAACCATGTGGATTTAAACTTCTGCTGTCCCTACCTGATTGAAAGACCTATGTGTGTATGCATGTGCAAAGCCCCATCTCCAGTATGATAGAGAATGCTTATAGACTTTGGCAGTAGCTCTAGTTTAAATGATTTCCACAAATGTTCAGCTTGAATCAAACTTACTCCCCCCATTCAGACTAATCTTGCTAACTTCCAATGGTTTTCTGCAAAAGCAAAGGAAATTAGGCTACCTGTAGATTCTGAGTAGAACTGCCACCAACTAATATGTTGTTTTTCATTTGGCTCATTGCATAGCTGATGGCCATGTAAATAATGCTTAGGCCTGCTGTCTGCTCTGTGCTGTGCTTTCCTAGCTGTCAGCGCTATGAAATGTCCTTTGTGCCCCAGGAGGCTGCTTTTGTAACACTGCACATGGAAAGTATTTATTTTACACACTAGGATGCAGCATCTGAAACCCTCAATAGATGGACCTTTTCCATCATTGTGGTTGCCCCTCTGCGGGGCTTCTAGCATTTGGAACTATGCTGAGGCTTTTGATTTGAATAAGGGCTATTACATGAATAAATTTCAAAAACTCACGGAGTTCACCTCTGTCAATTTCCCTTTCTTCCCATCTCTAACTGCTATTTTAGGCTGATACAGTCATGTTTATGAGCTTCGTTAATTTTTCCTAGGGACAACTTTTCACATCTGTTCAGTGCAAGGAGACCTGCACTGCAATATCACATGCGAAAGGGTGTCTATGTACAGTTCTGTTGAGTTGTTCCTTCATAGCATTTATTTATTTTATTTAATTTATTACATTTTCATATTGCCTAATCCCCACAGATGTAGGGCTCTAGGCAATGTGCAAATTTTAAAAACTACATAGTCATTATCAAAATATGTACTACAGTAGTTAAAAATCAAGAGGAGAAATTTTGTTAATCCTTCCCATTATCCAGTCTGTGTTGCCTCATGGGTGTGGGGCGGGGGAGGAATTAGGGATGTTAAATCCTTCAGGTGACAGAAATCCAGGAAGGGTGCCAGCCATAATGTAAACTGTTGCTGTCCTCAACCAAACGCCTGGCAGAACTTCTCTTTGTGCTGTTACTTACTAGGCTGCTGACTTTCAGTTTTCTCCCCTGACCCTTCTTGGAAGTGTGTGGCTCATCTTCTGGGTCTATGCTGTTCTGTGCTTGTGGATTGCAACTCTGGGCCATGTGATGAATGGTTCTGGTCATGACACTGTAGCAGGTGGCTAATGCCAGTGACTGAATTGTGAATAATTTGGAGAACATTTCATGAATAGTATTTTTTTTAATTTAATATACAATTTAAAAACTCTCCCTTTCTGCAAGTAATTTCAAATTTGGATGAGACCAAAGGTGTGAAATGAAGAGCAAGAGTCAAACAGTTTAACTTGTGCTTCAGTATGTGTCGTGCAAGCAGAATCATCTCCAGCCTGGGACAAGTTTGCAGCCCCGTACCTAGTAATTTGTATTGGAGGCCTGTATGTTGGATCCTATGCCCACATTGTTGATCTGTTCTTTAAATCTGAGTCATTCTCTTGAGAATGATCCATGCAAAAACTATTCCATAGGCTGATCGATAAACTGTTAAAGGGGTTAAAAGATTGCAGTTGCTAATATTGACAATATAGCAATCTTTAGCCAAATATGGAAGAAACAGCTTCAGTATCTAGCCATCATGTTCTAAAGAATATAGGAGGCTGGTTTAGTAGTAAAAGCCTCCAAATGCCAAATAGCTATACACCAAGTAAAATATCTAGGGCACATACTTGGAGGTGGGGTAATAAAACCAGGCTGGAGCAAAGTACAAGTAATACAAGAATGGTCTAGACCCACAACCAAAAAGGAAATCAGAGCCTTTACAGGAGTAGTAGAAAACTGTTGAACATTCATTCCCAAGTTCAGTTCCAATGCAGCTCCATTATATGAACTCACCAAGAAAACTTTTCCCAACAAGGTAAATTGAATGCCAGAATGCCAAACTGCCTTTGACCAACTCAAACAGGTATTGACCACAGAGTGAGTATTGAAAGTGCCTGACTGCATGAAGCCATTTACTCTATACACAGATGCTTCCAGTATTGGAACTGGGGCTATGCTAAACCAGAATGGGGAGGAATCCATCCTGTACTTTATCTTAGCAGGAAGTTAGTTAATGAAAGAGAATGTTTGGCGATAGCTGTTACTGAAAGAGAATGTTTGTTGCTATTGTGGGCTGTGAGGAAGCTAAAACCATACTTATTGGGGAGGATGTATGGTTTATTTACCTTATGGTTCATGTAACTTATGGAAGTATGGTTTATGTATCTTATGTACTGACCATTCCCCCATTATGTTGGTTAAACCAAGTGAAAAGTACCAACAGAAAATTAATCAGGTGGAGTCTCCAATTACAAGATTTCAGGTTCAGCATTGTACATATAAGAAGGATTGAGAATGTTATCGCTGATGCACTCACCAGAACCACCTAAAAGGTACAGGTTATTAAAGTATTCTGAATTGTATACATAGTTATATAAGGAGTTTGATTTATTGGGATTGGAAAAAAATGTGACCCCATGCTTCACCCATTTCACAGGAGAGGCTTGAAAGAACCTCCCCTGGAGAAATGAGAAAAAGGGTGGGACACATGATGGACTGTCAAGAGTCTGAGAACCTTTGGATGACAGGCTATTTGAATGGAATTCTGTTGAGAGAGTCAGTTAAGGAATGAAAGTTGGGAACTGACAGTTGAAGAAGAGTCAGTTAAGCACTGACTGTGAATTGGGAAGAAGGCTAACAGAGTGAGTGGACTGAGGAGGATCCTCATTCAAGCCAAAAATAGACATTTTTGTTGTTGTTGTTTTGTTGCACAGTGGCTTCTAGTAAAGAAAAGTGATCCCTGCCCAGTTAAGAAGGGAAGTAACTTCTAGAAAAGAGGAGTGACCCTTTGTTTGTGTATGAAGAAGGATTTTGGAAAATTGGTTGTATGTTCCTGCCTTCTAAACTTTACTGGTGATGAAACTCAGAAATCTATGTTTGAGTGTTGAAGCAGAAACTGAAAAGAAAGCCTCTTTCCTCAAAGCTTTAAAGACCTTGTAGAATAGCAGAAACACTTTCTTGTTGGCAACAAATTAATTGGTGTTTGTGTGAATACAAAGTTACATCAGTTTTATTATCTGTTCACCTCATACATACTACACCTGATTTTACCTGGCCTTTTCTCCTCCAAGTTAAATAAAACATTTTGTTTATTTCGAACTTTCAAAAGCCTCCCATTTCAAAAGCAGAGTATAAGATAAGAAGGTAATTTTGTTTCTTCCTTCAGTTCCCTGGGTTGGGCTAGCATCCATCCATCCATCCATCATCTATCTATAAACTATCTTTCTGTCCGTCTGTCCGTCTGTCCATCCATCTATCCATCTATCCATCTATCCATCTATCCATCCATCCATCTATCCATCTATCCATCTATCTATCTATCTATCTATCTATCTATCTATCTATCTATCTATCATCTATCTATCTATCTATCTATCTATCTATCTATCATCTATCTATCACCTTCTCCCCCTTCTCCCCCTCATCATCAGTCTCTATAATAAAGTGACTGGATGGGACAGCCATAGACAAACCAATAAGAATAAAATAAATAAAGGGGTTGCACAGCCAGAAAGAAGACAGAAGGGAAAATCCTGTGTGTGATGAGAGGGAAAAGGGCAAGATCATCATAGCATAAAACATTGATCTGCTTCAGTGTTTGTGTCTGGATCTCAATCAGATTTACAGATGATTATAGATAGGGTGTTTGGTGTGGTGAACTCACCATCTAACATGGGACCACATTGACCATATAAGAAACTAGGTGGCTGCCTAAATGTATTAATACAAGTATGGAACCTGTAAGGAGTTGTGGGGTCACTTCATTTCCCCTGCTCCCCTTTCCTTCTCTCTGTCCCGCTCAACAACAACCCTTCTTTTATCCCCCCTGTTCTTCAGCTGTACTATTTACTTCATTAATGCCCTCCCTTTGCCCCAACTGAAGACCAAAAGGAGTTTACATCATTCTGCTCTTCTCCATTTTATCCTCACCAAATCTCTGTGAGGAAGATTAAGCTAAAACAGAGTAACTGACCCAAGGTCAATGAGCAAGTTTCTCCCCCCCCCCCCCAATAATTTTATTGAGAATTTTATATAACACAGGATAAAAAACTAGCAAGAACTAATAAGAATGGAAACTAGAAAATAAAATATAGATAAGAGTTACAGAATTAGAAAATAAAGAAAAAGAAAAGAAAAAAGACATTAAGAATAAAAGAAAAAACTTCCGATTTTCATCATGACAAATCCATATAGAATTACCAATTTAACATTTACTTTATAATTATTGAGGAACCAAGACACTCTCCTTTTTCTATTAACTAACTTTTCTCTTAATCCTTAAAACCACAAATCATCAGTTAATTTTTTTCCATTTTATGCAAAAAGTCTATCAGGGGTTTCCAGTTAGCAATAAATGTAGATATGGTCTTTTCTCTGATCAAAGAAGTACGTTCAGCCATCTCCACAAATTCCAACATCTTCACCAAACATTCCTCTGTTGTGGGTATTGAATAGTATGGCTGAATAGTAGCCCAGTGGTGGCCGAGGCTAACGAGCGAAGGCCACTAGTGGGCGATGCCCAGCCAAGGGATACCAGTGTTTCTGGGGAGGGGAAAGTATTGCGGTGGGACCAAGCAGAATTAGAAGGGAAGGGAATGGAGACATAGACAGGCTTTGTCCCCTTCCAGCCTGCTTCCCATCCTGAAAGTAGTAGGTAGTGGGGCTAGGATTTCTGACCCCTCTCTAACATTGGTGCTGTGCAATGCCAGGTCCATAAATAATAAGACCATGATCCTCCATGACTTGCTGTTAGAACAGCGCACGGACCTGGCATGCGTGACTGAGACCTGGGTGCAAGATGGGGAGACTGTAGCTCTCTCCCAGTTAGCTCCTCCCAGATTCTCAGTCCTTCACCAATCCTGGACTAAGGGGCGGGGGGGAGGAGTGGCCCTGTTCATTCAGGAGGTTTACACATTCAGAGCGCTTCTGCCACCGAAGCTCACGGGCATAGAGTGAGCCGGCTTTGTATGGGAAGCCAGGGAGAGTCTGGCTATTTGGCTGGTGTACCATCCATCCAACACACTGGCAAGTAGCCTGCCATCTCCGTATCAGGAGCACCCTAGACTGTTAGTCCTGGGTGACTTCAATGTCCATGCCGATTATGTGACCTCCACACAGGCAATGGATCTGGTGTTGTCCATGTCAGTGCTGGGACTCTCCCAATATGTCATGGCCCCCACTCACTGAGCAGGGCACACGCTCGATTTGATCTTTGCGGCGGGGGTCACAGTGGACCGGATTATGGCTATGGCCATTCCACGGTCAGACCAACATGTCCTGAAGACCCGCATGAACATGCCACCCTGATCCCATTTGGGCAGCGAGCATATTTTAGCTTGCCAGCGAAGCCAAATGGACCCTGTGCAGTTCCAAATGGCCCTGTGGGTTCCGATGCCCCCTGGCAGCTCGTTGGATGAGATTGTTGAGAACTGGCAAAGCCGACTCTCAGCAGCCATGAATGAGATCGCTCCCTGGCATTCTCTGTGCCCCCACTCAAAACTTGCTCCATGGTATACACAGGAACTGAGGTTGATGAAACGGGAGCTTAGACGGCTAGAGAGACAGTGGTGATGCGCTTGGGACAGAGCATTAAGAGCATCCTATAGTACATTTATGAGAGCCTATGAGATGGCAGTCAAAGCCATGAAAAAAGAATACTATGCAGCCACGATTGCGTCTGCAAGCTCTCGCCCAGCCCAATTATTTAGAACAATGTAGTCTCTTACTACTCTGCCACAGGGCAGACTAAATGATAGGGAATTGGAAATTGGCTGTGAGGCTTTTGTGAGCTATTTTGCAGATAAAGTCCTGTCGCTCCGCCACAACCTCCCCGCCACAGTTGAGACAGTAACAGAACTTGAGTCTCCATGCGCATCTTCTGGTCAAGTTCAGAATTATTTCAGTCCTCTCAGCCTAGAGGAGGTTGACAAATTACTCACATCAGTTCACCCAACCACCTGTAGCCTTGACCAGTGCCCATCATGGCTAATTAAAGCTGGCCGTGATGGGTTGCAAGAGGCATTAAGGGAGATCATCAACAAGTCTCTCACAGAGGGACTGTTTCCTAGTGCCCTGAAGCAGGCAGTGGTCCGCCCCCTCCTAAAAAAGCCATCATTGGATCTAGCTGAATTAGCCATCTATCAGCTAATATCCAATTTGCCCTATTTGGGCAAATTAATCGAGAAGGCAGTGGCGAATCAGCTGCAGGGTTTTTTGGATGACACCTCCATATGACCCCTTCCAGTCTGGCTTCTGACCAGGCCACAGGACAGAGACAGTCCTGGTTGCCCTCACAGATGATTTCCGGAGGCATCTAGATCAAGGTGGCAAGGCAGTGTTGATGTTGTTAGACCTATCAGCAGCTTTCGACACAGTTGACCATCAACTACTGATCCACTGCTTCACGAACACCAGGATTCAGGGGTTTGCCTTGCAGTGGCTCTCCTAGTTTCTTCAGGGTCAGGAACAGAGGGTGGCAGTTGGGGAACAGCTATCTGGAAGGCACCCGCTAAGCTGCGGAGTGCCCTAAGGAGCGGTGCTCTCCCCAATGCTGTTTATGCACCCCCTTGCCCAGATTGCCCGGAGGTAAGGACTGTCTATCTGTCTATCTGTTGGATGGCCAGTCCGACTCTAGTCTGGGAGATCTGGACCTGGCATTGAAAGCTGTGGCTGGTTGGCTTAGACTGAGTCAACTGAAATTTAATCCAACAAATACGGAGGTCCTGTGCCTGAGTCGGAGTGGTCCAAGATTAGGGCCTCTCCCGACCTTTGATGGGGCACCATTGGTGCCAGCACCGGAGGTTAGGAGTTTGGGAGTGCTCCTGGACACCTCCTTAATGATGGAGGCCCAGGTAGCAGCCACTGCAAAGTCTGCCTTTTACCACCTATGGCTGATTAGGCAGTTGGTTCCCTTCCTTGAACGCAATGACCTGGCAACAGTGATCCATGCAATGGTCACCTCGAGAATGTATTACTGCAATGCTCTCTTCATGGGGCTGCCCTTGTCCCAAATCTAGTAGCTGCAGCTGGTGCAGAATGCAGTGGCGAGGCTGTTGTGTCTTCCTTTACGGGAACACATCCAGCCCACCCTAAAAGGACTGCACTGGCTGCCTATAGCATACCGGATTCAGTTCAAGGTGCTGGTTCTTACCTTTAAAGCCCTATATGGCTGGGAACCTATCTAACTAAGGGTCTGCCTTTCTCCACGTGCCTCAGAGAGCAGTAAGATCAGGATCCTAAAATCGCCTGGTTCTCCCAGGCCCTAAAAAGGCCAGTTTGGCCACAATGAAGGTCAGGGCCTTTTCTGTGGCAGTCCCTCACTGCTGGGATGAGCTCCTGAATGACATCAGGGCCCTGTGGGCCCTTTTGCAGTTCCACAGAGCCTTTAAAATGGAGCTCTTCCACCAGGCTTTTAAGTAGGGTGCTGCCTTAACACCATGGCCTTAACATCAACACCACCACCAACTGGACAGCTAACAGCCTGGCAGGAGCCTGGACTAGGATGTAGGTGGCCATTCAAATGCTGATAGAACATCGCCATCTCTTATTATAGGATGTACTGAGTAGTTATGGTTTTATATTGTAATCTTAATTGATTTTGTTTTTATCATATTATGGAGTTTTAATGTATTTTTCATGTGCATGTTTGTTAGCTGCCCCGAGCCTGCCATGGCGGGGAGGGTGGGGAATAATTTTTTTAAAAAAATTGTCGAACTTCTCCATTTTTGAGCATATAATATTCTTGCTGTTATTATCATATATAAAAACCAAAGTTCCATGACTTTTTTCATGCTGCCTGCCCATTAATCCCAAAAGAAATGCCTCTGGTTTCATTTGTACATTAGGATCTTCTGGATTAATGAATGTATTTGTTTTTTAAAAATGGATTTATTACAAGTCCTCCATAAGTGATAGAATATCCCTTCATGTTGTTTACATTTCCAACACTCATTCAAAATGTTTTTGTACATTTTAGCTAATTTCACTGGTGTTATATACCAACAATACATCATTTTATAGAAATTCTCTTTGAGATTAGAATTTAAGATAAATTTAAGACCCTTCAGCCACATATTTTCCCATTGTTCCATTTCTATGTTATACCCAAAAATTTTAGCCCATTTTATCTTAGAGTCTTTCTCCTGTTCTTCCTCTGTTTCAAATTTCAACAAGAGTTGATACATTTTAGCAATGACATGTTCATCATCTGTACATAATTCTGCTTCAAATTCAGTCTTAACTTGTTAAAATCCATAAATTCTTTTTAAATCTGTCTAATAGTTCTGCATTAAAATACCATTGGCAAGAATATCCTGTTATTTATTAATTTTATTTATGTATTTATTTATTCATTATTTTGGCTTATATCCCACCCTTCCCTTTAAAAGAGATTGCGTTTCTAGACACTCTCAATAACTGTGCTATGGAACAGATGGTCACAGAAACTACCAGGGGAGAGCCGATCCTGGATTTGGTCCTAAGTAACACCCAAGAGCTGGTGAGAGATGTAAAAGTGATTGCATCACTTGGGAACGGTGACCATAATATTTTTGAGTTTAACATTTGTATAAATAGGGAGTTGCCCAAAAGACTGACACAACCACTTTTAACTTTAAAAGGGGTAACTTCTCAAAAGAATTAAAAATGAGTTAAGGGCCACGATGTCTCAAGAGAGGTTGTCTGCACTGAGCATTCTGTACATTGAAAGTGACAAACTCAAACACATTTTGATGAAGTTTTGGATGATTTTGCTATGAGGAAGGCTAGAAAAAAAATATTTTTAGTCTTACTATATTTGATGGTTGTAGTTTACTTCTTAATATGTATTTTAAAACTGACTGTTTAATGACAACATAAAGTATATTCTAAAAGTGCTACACTGTCAGGTAATCATGACAGTTCCGCAGGGCCTGTAAGATGGAGCTCTTCCGCCAGGCTTTCACATAGGGGCCACCACTACCACCGCCACCATTGAGGCAGACAACATTGGGGTAAGGATGGCCCAGGAAGATCTGCAACAATTTCTGCGTGGCCACTGGATTTACCTGGTTGAGCTATAGGATAACATCACCCTGGAGAACCATCTGGAGACCATCTTATTAAATTGAGTATAATTTTATTAACTGTCATGAATGTTTTATTGCTTTTGTCTGTTTTATATATAAATAAATAAATAAATAAATAAATAAATAAATAAATATTATTTACACTTCCAAGGCAATATGTAGGATCTTCCAATGCTTGCAATTCTTGCCTTAGTAAAAAGAGTAGAAAAGGATTCCTCCTTAGGCAACTGTCATTTTCTTCTTGGTCTGACTGTATTCCTAAACTTTAAGGCCCTAATTAAGGAAATAGTTTTCAAAAAAACATTATTTTGTTTTAAAAGAAAAATAGAAATATTCCAAATCCCACAAAATAAGTACCTGAGTGAATTTTTAAAATTAATTTGTTAATAATGGAGACAAATGGCCAGTTGAAGGGCATGCATATTAGGTATTGTCCAAGAGCTTCAGAACACAATTCACAAGGTACTTTTTCCTGCATAAACCCTATTGAAAGGGGAAGGAGGTATATAAGAACACCTTCAATTCTACTCTTAATGTTTGGAAACAACCTCATAGAATACAAATGCCTACATTTGCCATGCTTCAGATGACAAAATATATTTTGCATTTAATTTGAAACTGTGCTCCAGTAATATAAAACGACCCTTAATATTGCATTAGTGAGTGAGCAGTGAGCATCCAGTTCAATAAAATGGATTTTTGTCTGCTTTATAAATAAGAGAAAGTAGATAATGTGCCATTTACAACTTTTGTTATATGAATAGAAAATCTACTCTGGCAAGTATCTGGAATGAAATTGAAGACATCTAGGACTTTCTATTACTCTAAAAGATCTATTTGTACATTTCCACTATGGCTTTCCTTTATGTTACTTAAATATTCTTAAAATTCTTTTTCTATGAAAGTGCCAGGATGGATATACTGCAGAGTGGGGGTATAGAAACACAGCCTTTATTATAATAAACTTACACTAAGGTTTCTATCTAGCTATTTTACTTTCCAGGTCATTTTCTTTTTTGGCTGTCTAGCTGCCCAGCAAGGGAGAAATAGGTTATTCTTTATGATACTCCCTCCTTTGTCTGCCTCTTTTTTTCTTTTTATTTCCACTCCATCATTATTCTGTTTAATTGAAAAGTATTTGCCCCAGGCACCCATTCAAAGATGACATGAGATAGGAATTTGGGTTTAACTAGTGTATTTAATTAATTAAACTGATCTCAAACTGATCTCTGTGATTTAAACATGCTAGTATATTTAAATGGGTGGGTTGTCTAAGGCAGCTTGCCTGTGGCTGCCTTTTCTGGCAGACCCACCCTGACTCCAAACACAGCCAGCTTCTTCTGCTGGCTTTGTTTATCATCTCCTACACACAATATTCCAAGAGGTGCCTAGCCTCATCCCTCTCACCTGATACACCGCACAGCCACTACCACTACCATGTTCAGAAAGATGTTGCTCAGCACCAAGGTTCCCAGCCACACTCTGCTGCACATCCATTGATGCACTGTTCTGGACATGCCCTCCACCACTTGGATATCCCCGGGTGCTTGCCAATCATCCCTGCCTATCATGATCAGCCTGCCATCCCTGCAACACAATGGGGTTGGCCTAGCTTAACACTGCTTGCCCCACCTGCTGACTATAACATCCTGCAGGCCCTGATGCAGGTTAGTTAAATAGGCATGGCATCTCTCAGAAGAGAGATACACACTGTGGTGCCTATACAGGTGCAGCATATCATGTTTGATGAAATTGTGTGGCAACACATACCCCTCCTCCATCCAAAACTTGCATTCAAATTGATTTATTCACTTTGGCCCTATTCCACTACATGCAGACTGACTTCTGGAGTCTTGCCCAAATTATTCTCTGCCATAAATTTGATCTCACTACAATGGTCCCTGGAATTAGATCTTCTAAATCCCCGAGGATCTTCAAGTTGAAGCCATTCCTTCCATCTACACCAAGTCATTCTAACCCAGAAGCAGGATGAGGACATTGGGACAACTGCCTTCTCTCAAAATCTGATGATGGGAGGGCAGGAGCTGGTTCCACATTGTCCCACACAGCCCTGCCACTGTACACAGGTCCAGGGTTAAAGGCCCAACTGTGTTCATGATTCCAAGGCAACAGGTCCCATGCTTGCCCAGAAGATGATAGAATGATCCAGGGGTCATTTCCTGCAGGAGTGCACTGGAGCAGAGCTCTGGCAGTAAGGAGCCCAGGGGGTGGGCACATGCAACAAGCCCCCCCTGCTCCTAGCAGCCCTCAGTTGGGCCATGAGGAGCAAGAAGAAGCGGGAGGGAACGTGCCAGCCCCCCCCCCCCCGGCTTGCCTTCAGTACAAGCTCTCCCTCCTCTGTGAGGGCAGATCTGCACATTCCCCTGCCCCATTAGCTAGAAATCCAAAACAGTCCAGTGGAGCCTGAGTGGTGGGTAGTCAGGGGGGCATGGCATATGCAAATAAGTTATGCTGATAAGTTATGCCAATGAGCTCCCGCACCTCTTTTTCTATGAAATGACCCCTGGAATGATCCATCATTGCACCCTGACTGACCTCCTTGATATGCCGGTACCTGCAAAAATAAAATATATCAGTCATTGAATATAAGAGTCAAGGACCCTGACCACCATCTGCTAATCTGCTGGATTACTCCCAGTGACAGAAATATGAGAGCTCATCTGATATAATCCTTATAGGACTGTGAAAGCCAACTACTGATCTGCCTTGGAATTCCTCACCAACTTGCTGTGAACACCACCTTCTTATAAGGGAGTCCCAAACCATGTACTAGCAAACCCCCCCTCGCTCTACCAGAATCTGCCATATAAATGCCCAGAAACTGGTGCCGCATCAAAGGTGACCCACCTTTGCTGATATAGGAAACCCAGGCTGTACCCCCCACATTCTATATGTTCCTTGAGTGCCAACACTGGACAAAGCTGGAGATCCCAGATGATTCCAAACCAGGCTATACCCCTTGCCTCTGCCAAATTGATTTGGACCTGTATCAAGGGTAACCCACCCATATGTTAAAACAGTCAACCTGGACCATAGCCTTGCATTTGAGTTAATGCCCTGAGTGCCTGAATTGGAAATCCCCTGTGATATTCTTCTCAATAATCCAATTAGCTTTGTTTCAGAGGGAACTCACCCCTGTTGAAATGCAACCCAAGCCACAGTCTGGAACACCCTGAGGCCTAAACTGGGCAGTACTGGGGATCCCTGGTGGTCCTTGGTACCATGGGATACCTCTTGCCCAACTATTCTGATTGTACTTGCATAAAATATAACCCGCCTTCAGTGAAAGGCAACCCAGCCCACAACCCTGTGTTCAAAAGAAAACACTCAGGCACCTGGACCAGGCAACATTGGGGATGCCCAGAAGTTCCCAAAGCCACATGATACCCCTTGCCCAACTGATCTGATCCAGGTGAATGCCAAAGATGACCCTTGCTTGTAGTGAAAAGAGGCAACCTGGGCCACCCTGAGTGTCTAAACTGGGCAACACCAGGGATCCCCAGAGGTCCAAAGTCTACCTAGTTTCCCTTAATTTCCCTACCTGAGACCTATCTTCTGCAAGTTATTGCCTTAACTTTGACTTATTATAATTAATTTTATTTATTTATTTAATTAGTAATTTTTACAGTACATCTGATTTGGTCTTTAGAGCCAATAAGATCACTGATCTATAAAATGAGCATTGTGCACTCTGACTAGCAGTGGCTGGCAAGGCTCTCAGGACACATCAACTGCTATCTCCATCCTTTCAACTGGAATGATCATGGATTAAACCTGGAACCTTAAGTGTGCACAGCAGCTGTTGTGACATTGGGCAACAGTTGCCACTACTGACCACATATTGAACTGTCTTATACTGAGACAAACACATGCTTCATCAAGATAAGTGCACTGTCTATGCAGACTGGCAGCAGATCCCCTCTATCTCATCATTAGTTCGTCTCATCCCCTACAGTTTGATCCTTAGGTGGAGATGTTAGGAATTAAACTTGAGACCATGTGCGCACCAAGAAGATGCAACATATCTGAGCAATGGCCTCAGACAAACAATGGTCACCGGCAGCAGGGTAGTGGTTTGTACTGTAGAATTGTGATTCTGTATATGAGATATACAATGACAATTACTGTTCTTATTAGGCAGCTTATTAGACATGCTTTTTATGAGCATATTATTATTATTAATAATAATAATTAATTAATTAATTCATAAAACATTGGGAAGTTACTCAAAATGTAGCTCTGAATACCAACATTTGAAAATGCTGCATTTTGTTTGATTTTTAAAAAGCTTTCTGTATAACAATCTGCATAAAATTCTGGGTGTTATGCTACTTTTAAGTAATTTACATCTCTCTTTGCTTGCCAAGAGCAAAATTCAGTTCAACCTCATTGGATACATATTTGCAATAAGGCACTGGAGAGGCATTATGGAATTGGTGGTCTGCAAAGCAGGGCCCCATTAGTTGCCCTAGAATTCTTTAAGGATCATGGTATATTATAGTGGTAGATCATTTCTCCATGGTACATAAGTACCTTTTCTTATATCCATTTATGCATATTTTATATAGATTTTAATAATTTAAAGTTCATTTGCAAAGCTTTAAATATTAAAGTCTTATTTTGTCTATTACATAGTAATAGAAAGATAAGGTTGTTAGCCCTGTATGTGCCCATTTAAACAACTGCAGCATACTAGGGATAGTTATTCAAAGAGAGCACTACCAGGATGAAAACACATAATTAACTGTGTTTGGGTATTTTAATGATAGACATTATAACTTACAAGGCATTGTAGGATAGTGAACATTCACTGGACTTCGTAGGGAGCCTTGAGTGGAATATCTTGATTCGTTCTCATTCTCTTGGACAGGCAGATCATTAGTCCAGATTCCTGATACTCAGATTGGTACTTTAGAATAAGCAGGATGTCTAAATCGCAATGTAATTAAAATACGATCACAGGATGGGACATCCAATAAACAAAGCAATGAAGTTCGGATTGCAGAAATCTGAAAACAAGCAGAAATCTCCACACATCAGAGAAAATTTTATCACATACTATCATTTGTCATACTAGTGCAGAAAATCTTTCTTCGTATTATAATTTAAGATCCTGAATTTAGGATACAAAAATCCCCACATAAGACCAAAGTCAGAACTTGCAAAGGAATGAAAATCTTAGAGGCTGCGGCTGACAAAAGGGAAGATTTCCAGCTATAAAGAGGTCTATGTAATTTCCTATGTTGTTCCTAAATAAAGCCAGTTGCTGAAAGTGTCCAGTAAGGGTCTGAAAGCAAGAAAAAAAGAGAAGTTGAAATCTATGGTTCAATTGACTAAAAGAATACAATCCTAAGCAGGTCTACTCAGAATCCTTCTGAAGTCTACTCAATGAGGGTTACTCCCAGGAAAGTGTTTTTAGGGTTGCACTGTAAGGTGTGCGTGAGGGCATCCAAAAAAAACGGAGGAATAGCTTACACAAAATAATTTAAAATAAGAATCTGCTTCTTGAAGCAACGTGAAAAGAAGGGCCAGAGGAAGATGAAACAGGAGTGATTCTGTTGAAGGCAAGAATACTACTGTAGTTGGACTAACTTCATTAGAATTCTTTGCAATAATGTGTAGTGAGATCTACCATCCTGGAACACGGGTGTGACACACTGGATAATGGTAAAACTCGTCTTTCCTGGCAGATTTCTACCTTGTGCAAAAACTCTGCACCGGGGGCAGTATTTGCCACTACATCTACTTCCACATCTTCCAAGATGTGTCACATACTTCCAGTGGCCAGGGATACAAATCAGTGTGGTGGTGGTGGTGGTGGAAATACAGTAGGTGCCAAGGCTGACCCTTCCTTGGTGCAGTAACATAAGCGAGCTTTACCTTGGTTTGGTCTCAGTAGATCCTTGAACAACACACTCCATAAAGCAAAGTAAGTCAAGAAAAGATATAAAAACAAGGCATATAGTTCAGTGGCAGTAAAATGCACAAAAATAATACAATTGACTAGCTACATTTACTTACTGGAGCCCTACACAGTGCAGTTGGTTCTTAAAGAGTTCCAGAGCTTAATGCAAGTATCATCTTGGCAGCTAAGAGAGGTAGGGAGGAAGAAATGGAAAGTAATCATTCTTCTCACTAACCATACTTATCGAAAACTGCCAGCCATAACCTCCTGCGCTTCTCAGCCAATCACGGGGCATATCCATGAAACTTTCCAGAGCAAGTTCCCCCTCCCATACCAGATTCACAGCTGAACTGTGTAAGCTAATTAACTGATAGCGGAACTCCCCCTAGTGGAGATTATTCCTGTGGCCCAACTCTGCCTTATATATGACAGTGGGCTGTGAGTTCGTTTTACCCGTGTATCCAGAGGGCGGAGTCAGAATGGACTCTCCTATTTCCCAAGAAGCGAGACAACACAGCTGATGGTTAAAGAAAAAATGTTGTCTTTACTGAATATTGCTGATTCATCAGGCACACAAAAACAGATGCGTTCACACATACACTCAAGGTTCTTTAGTTACAGTAGATACACAGAAAACAATCAGTAAGGAAAATAATAAAACTCTTGACTAACAAGGAGGTAAGACACAGAAGGGCACGGTTGATACTTATCTGATCCCAGGCGAGAAGTAAATCTCCTCAGCAGAAAGGACGGGAACAAAAGTACTATCTTTAGGGACTCTAAAAACACACTGAATGGTCCAGCCAAACATGTGTGGGTTCTCTTGGTAGCGACCCAAGAGGACACTTAGAATCACCTGCAGTAGACTTAAGTTGCACAGGTGAGGTAGAAAATTGGATAGCTAACCGAGAAACAAAGGCTGTGCTTAGCCTTATAAAACCTAGCTTTGGGGGTTGGCACAAAGCCAATCTAAGCCTTCAATCCGTCCCCTTCTCTATACCTATAGGTTGAGGGGGTAGTGACGTATCTACCTAGAGGGGAGTGGGGCGATATTCAAATTCTACCCTACACTTCAATGGGAGCCATGTGGCCAGGTGTCAAAGTTGTATTGCCATAGTAACCTTTGACTTGCAGATATTGGCTTGGTCCACAAGGTAATAATCAGGATGTTGTCTTTGTGACTCCAAGCAGATAAGGGTTACATGTGGTCCAGAAGATCTTTAATGGTGGGCGAGTTGTTGTTCCCAAGACTTCATGAGGCTGAGCTTAATGGAGAATGTCTTCTTTGTCCCAAGGCATGATGGGAAGGTGTGGGTATGTTGTGTTCATTAGCATTTATACAGGCAGAGCAGGCCCTGCACACAGCAGCTTCCAGGTGCAAGCAAGCAAAGCACACAGCATTTCCCAAATCCCATATACACAAATGCAGAGACATTTACAGACATGCAAGCATCAGCATAGCACAAATAATACATTCATAGCACACTTGCCAACATAACAGGCCTGAAGTGGGTGGCCTTGATGAATAACTGCCCATGTGGTGGGTTGACTAACACCTGCAGAGAATCAGAGAACAATGAACTTAGCTGGAACTGACTGGAAAATTCCTCTAAGATGACTTCTCTCTTGACACCAAGTATACCCAAAGGACATAATGAATAATTATATGTATATATATATTATATGTATATGTTAACACCACCAATAATTATAACATAGGAAGAAACTATTGGAAGTCAGAAGTGTTGCATGTTATCTTTAAAACCTTAGCCATGAGCTTAGCTGACATAAAGCAGACCTAGCTAATATAAATCATCACCATTTTCTTTAAGTAAAATCTCATGCTAATTTGGCCCTGTCAGTTTCCCAACATTTGAAAAACCCTGAATGGCTGATTTCATTTTCAGCTGTAATGGACAAAATGGATCCTTTCACTAGAAGAAATGCACCTCAATGTAACATCCCAAAAGTGCTATCAATGTGTCTGGGATCTGTTATGTATTGCAATGGAACCGTACTTGCGAAAGGGCTCGCAAGCGAACATGCGAAACAGCGTAGCTTGGAGCGCATCACAATAGAAGGCTTGGATCTTAGAATGAACGAATAGATAGATCCGGATCCTAGTAGTAGCCAAATGGTAAACAAGACTCTGTAAATAACCTATCATGGGATGTGGGGTATGTGTTGGGTGTGGTGTGTTTCAGGAATATAAGCAGGGCTCTGACCCTGCTAGTTTGTCTTAGTTTTGGAGCTGAAACCACCTAATAAACATGAGCTAATCACTCTACGCGTCTGAACCCAGTATATTTCACTGGCAACGAGGATGGGATCCAGATGAGCGAGCCTGACCCGACCTCCGGCACTAACTCCGGCACCAGCACTGCACCGCGCAATGAGCCCCAGCCCTTCACACCTCACATCACTTCCAGGGTCATGGCTGCCGCTCTGGGACATCTTCCTGAGTTCAACTCCACTCACCCTGAGTTATGGGAAACCTGGGTGGAGCGTCTAAATTTTTTTGTCAGGTTCCAGGGCATTGATGACACCAACCAAAAGAAGTCACTCCTGCTCAGCGCCTGTGGTATTGCCACCTTATGCCTCGTCCAGAACCTCATCGCGCCCAAGACCTTGGATGAGGCCACCTACCATGAGTAAGTCTAGTCACTCATCGACCATTTCACGCGTCAACCGACCAGGATGGCGAGGTGCATGGACTTCTTTGCACGCCAGCAGAAGTCCAAAGAAGTGGCCACCGACTTCATGGCCGAACTCCACAGGCTGGCCATCCACTGTGGATTCCCTGACCTAGGAGATGCCCTCCTTAACCAATTTATTGAAGACATCAGGGAACAGAAGCTCCACCGCAAGCTCATTGGCCACGTGGAGCTGACTCTGTGGCAAGAGGCCACAGCTTTCGAAAAATCTCAACATGACCGCCAGGGCCACGCTGCACATCAGGCCTCAGCCTCCCTTGTCTCCGATGTCTCAGATGAGGATGAAGGGCAACAGGTCCATCACCCAACTCGCTGTGACTCTTGGCCTTCTGCGTGCCCCACGCAGCCCTCCACTCAAGTGCCCTGCACCAGTTGTGGCGAGGACCACGAACGATGCTCCTGCCAGTTCCGCGATGCGACCTGCCAGACCTGTGGCAAGGTTGGCCACATAGTACATGTCTGCCGCTCCCGAGGGACCAGACAGCGCTCCGCTATACACCAGGAATCAGCAGAACTCCACACAACAGCCATTCACTAACACCAGGTATTGAACTTGCCCTGGGACACCCCCGACAAAATTTAAGTAACTGTGTATATTGAGATGGAGTTGGACACGGGGTCCTCTATCTCCATTATTCCCTAAGAGATTCTCCGGAGGATCTGCCTGCAGGGGGACCCCACTTGAAACCTGCTGGGTTCACCCTCAGAGACTTCCAAAAGAACCCGGTGGCTGTTAAGGGGTGGGGCTAGTTCCATATGTAATACAAGGACTTGGGTGGACTTTTGAACTTGCTGGTTTGTTTGTTGGGACTATCATGGTTTCCTTCCCTGGGATTCGGGGTGACGGGAGTGCATCACATGCAGCCTATAGACTTTCACAATGTATGCGATGAGTTCCCGGGGGTTTTCGATGGTATGCTTGGCCGCTACACCGGTCCAGCTGTTTCCCTAACTCTCAACCTGTCCATCCGCCCCATCCACATGAAGGCCAGGTGCGTCCCGTTTGCACTTAAGCCAAAGATAGACGTGGAACTGGATTGCCTGTTGACTCAGGGGGCTTTGGAACCTGTGCCGCATGCCCTCTGGGAGACCCCCATAGTTACTCCCGTGAAGCCCAATGGGGACGTCCATATTTGTGCAGACTACAAATGCACAATTAATAAGGCCTTGCAGGACCACGCTTACCCTGTTCCAGTGGTCTGCCATGTCCTGGCATCCTTGGTTGGTGCAAAGGTTTTTGGGAAACTGGACCTGAACCAGGCGTACCAGCAGCTTCCTGCAGATGATGCCACTGCAGAGGCTCAGACTATCGTGACACACAGGGGTGCTTTCCGGGTGTGACAGCTGCAGTTTGGAGTTAATGTGGCCCCTGGGGATCTTCCAAAATCTCATGGACTGTCTTCTTAAAGGTATCCCTGGGGTGCAGCCGTTCTTCGATGATGTTCTGATTGCGGCCTCCTCTGCTGAGACCTTTGCTGAGAGGTTGCATGCTGTCTTGCAATGCTTCCACACCACCGGCCTTAAGGTGAAACAAGAAAAATGTCTCCTGGGGGTCCCGTCAGTTGAGTTCCTGGGATTTGCGGTTGATGCACAAGGCATCCACCTGACCCCCAACAAGGTCCGTGCCATTGTCGACACCCCGACCCCTAAGTCTAAGTCAGAACGTCAGGCTTTTGGGGGGCTACTGAATTTCTACCATTCCTTCTTGCCCCACAAGGCCGCTGTTGCTGAGCTCCTGAACTGCCTGCTGGACGAAAAGGCTCCCTGGGTCTGGGGCCAGAAGCAGGCCTCTCCTTTTAGGGCCGTCAAAAAACTGCTAACCTCCAACACCGTCCTCGTGCACTTCAATGAGTCCCTCCCCATCATCCTCGCCTGCGACACTTCTCCATATGGGAATGGGGCTGTCCTGGGTCACCTGCCTGACTGCCAGAAGCTCCCTGTGGCCTATTACTCCCGGACTCTGTCCTCTGCCGAGCGCAACTATGTGCAGATTGACAAGGAGGCTCTTGAAATTGTGGCGGGGGTGAAAAAGTTTCATGACTACCTCTATGGGCGGCCCTTCACTGTCGTCACCGATCACAAACCCTGCTGGGCCTATTGGCCTCGGATCGCCAGACACCGCAGATGCTGTCGCCCAGGGTGCTGGTCCATCTTCTTGGCCAACTACCAGTATGTGCTTCTTCACCGACCCGGAAAAGCGATGGGTCACGCCAACGCTCTGTCAGAATCGGATCTTTGAAGGGGCATGCCTCAATCCCTTGCTGGGCCACTGGGTCAGTCTATATGCACACTGATGTACATAGCTTGCTTGCTTGTTAACTGTCTCTGCAGCTTTATCACTGTATTCTCATGCCTGCTTGTAGTTTCCATACTCCCTGTAACACCTGCTAGTAATGGATCAACTAGTTCACACAGATCCTCCTCTGACATTCTCAGGATGAGGGGATAGTTGAGACATGCTTGTTTGACTGTTGTAGATAGTGCACTTTGTACTTCTGTATAAGAGACCTCCTACACATAGGCCAAGAGATTGTTCGTGTTTCTAATTTCTCATGGCCTTGCAGGAAGTATTCTAGATAAACATTCTCACCATTATAATTGTACTATGTTAACCTGTCCCTATCACATGTAACCCTGACGTATGAATGTGGGCTGATCCAAAGTTCTTGTAATTCATGATTCTGTATTATTTGCCAGTTCTGTCAAAGAGCTTCAACCATCCGGCAAACTTTCCTGACTTCTCTCTATCTGTGTCTGAGAGTTACTGTGGCTGACATGCTCTCAGCCGCCTCCCGCTGCCCTCCTGTGACCCGGACCCGGCTCCTTTTTTTTTTTGTTTAGATATTTTTATTGTTATTATTATTATCGTTCTGATTATACATTTTCATATTCCATTATACTCTAACAGTTTTCCCCGTCCTCCCCCCCTCCCTCCAGTCTGTTGTTTTTAATCCTTTTCTCTCAGCCAGGGACATAGTGTTTGGAGCTTCCACTGAACGTCGTTCCTTTGTTCTTCTTCCATCCATCTCCAGTATATGGTCCATTTCTCTTGAATTGTCTCTGTTCTTTCTTCCCACGGCTTGTCTTGGTTGATTACGGAGATTATCTCTGCCTGAATAATTTCAAACACATAGTTAAGCCAGTTTCTCTCTGTCCATTTACTTGCGTCTTTCCATCCTGCCGCTATAACCGCTTTACCTGCTAGAACCATTGCTTTCAGTAACTCTTGGTGCCTTCTCTCTATTGTCTCCACTCCTATTGTACTTATCAGCATTAATTTGAAATCTATGTTTATATTTACTGCAAATAATTTATTTATTTTCCCTACTATATTTCTCCAAAATTTTTTAACTTCTGGGCATTCCCACCACATATGTGAATACCACCCTTTTGCATTTTTACAGTGCCAACAGTTAGGGCTTAGACCTGGAAACATATTTGCCAACGTTGCTGGGGTTCTATACCATTTGGTAAAAATTTTTAATTCAAGTTCTTTAAACATATATAATTTAATTGGTTTAATTCCATTCATAAGTTTTATAGCTTTTTGCTCTGTTATTTGTGTTTCTGTCTCCCATTTTCTTTGTAACTGTATAATTATTTGTTTCTTATCTGAAATCATCTTCTTATATATTGCCCCTACCAACCCCCTCTTATTTTGTTTCAGTCTTTTGTATATCTCTTCTATTGGTTCCTCTGTACTTATATTCCCATCCTCCATTAGCTTCTTGACTTTCTTGTATAGACCAGCTGTTTTCAACCAATATCTTACTCCTATCTCCCCCTATACTTGGAGTGACTTCACAGTTCCTCCATTACACATATCTTTTATTCTTCTCAATCCTTTTTCTCTAAGCAGTTCCCACCATCTATGATCTGTACTATCTTTTTCTAAAGTTTCTAATGGTGCCCATCTAGATATGCCTTTTAACCACTTTGGTCGCCATTTCTTCCAAATTCTTAATGTATTTCTCCTAGGCCCCATCT